>NC_092415.1:158181205-158487166 GCF_040894005.1 Engystomops pustulosus | reverse complement strand
GTGCGTCACTAAGCGCAAAACACAGTGGTCGCAAGTCTCACTCCAAATTGCTCACAATTTGCTAGTAGATGCACTGCAACAACTACAGCCACCAGCAGATCAACCAGAAATCAAATATATGTAACGCTATTGTAGACGTAAGTAAGCCTTTTGGATTCTCCTATGGCTATTTTCTAGCCAAGTATGAAAGCACACTACTATGCCAGATGAGATGACGCTGAGTTATGAAAAAAATAAACGTAAAATAAAAAAGGAAATGGCAGACTGTGCCTAATTGAAATACAACCCCGGGCCCTAATAAATTTTCCCACTTCGGTCTTTGCGATGGATATGTGCGTCACTAAGCGCAAAACACAGTGGTCGCAAGTCTCACTCCAAATTGCTCACAATTTGCTAGTAGATGCACTGCAACAACTACAGCCACCAGCAGATCAACCAGAAATCAAATATATATAACGCTATTGTAGACGTAAGTAAGCCTTTTGGATTCTCCTATGGCTATTTTCTAGCCAAGTATGAAAGCACACTACTATGCCAGATGAGATGACGCTGAGTTATGAAAAAATAAATGTAAAATAAAAAGAAACTGCCAGACTGTGCCTAATTGAAATCAAACCCCTAATAAATTTTCCCACTTTGGTGTTTGAGGTGGATATGTGTGTCACTAAGAGCTAAACACAACGGTAGCAAGTCCCCCTGCTAATTCCTCACAATATGGTACTAGCTGCACTACTAGTGCCAGCAAGCCCAGCCACAAGCAAATAAAAAAAAAAGGATAACGTTATTGTAGCCCTAAGAAGGGCTGTTGGGTTGTTGTAGAATCACTCCTGCCTAACAGTAAGCTAATAGAACACCCTAACGCTTTCCCTGACCAGCAGCAGCTCTCTCCCTAGCGGCATCCAGACAGAGAATGATCCGAGCAGCGCGGGCAGCGGCTAGTCTATCCCAGGGTCACCTGATCTGGCCAGCCAACCACTGCTATCGACGTGTGAGGGTACCACGTCATGCTGGGTGGAGTGCAGAGTCTCCTGGCTTGTGATTGGCTCTGTTTCTGGCCGCCAAAAAGCAAAACGGCGGGAGCTGCCATTTTCTCGAGCAGGCGAAATACTCGTCCGAGCAACGAGCAGTTTCGAGTACGCTAATGCTCGAACGAGCATCAAGCTCGGACGAGTATGTTCGCTCATCTCTAGTTATAAACATATTATGGTGTACAATGTGCAGCATAGGATGTATAGAATGGTGCACTTCCTCTACTCTTTAGTGGGTCAAGTTGTATGACTGGGCCCCCTGACACTGTAGGCACCATAGCAGCTGCTAAGGCTGCTACCACAATAGTTACGATCTAAAATTATCTTATATCTATATATCTAGAAGAAACGTCAGCACTCCATTCCAGGTTTCATGTGAAATAAGCTGTCAACATTATTCAAAACAGTAACGTTTCGGCCGAATAACCTTTTTCATGCTTGAAACGTTGCAGCTTTGTTATTTCCCCAATACACAGACTGGAGAGCTGCTATTTTTTCTACATATATTTCTGGAGGGTTTTGCTAGCAGATATTACTGTTTGGAAACCCTATTATTGTGCAGGGTGAAATTGAGCACTAGATGGTTCATATAATAGCTTTATTTTTGTGGCCTCACTTTTATTTTTGCCCAGTTTGTCTAACCGTTCCTGTGTGCACATGTATTTGGAAACCAAAATCAGATATGGATTCTAGACAAAGATATGTACATATCTTTTATTATCTGTAGGATTTTGGTTTATTAATAATAATGTAAAACACTGACATTATTTATCCCTTTTCTAGCACAAACTTTATCGACTTCTACTGATCACCAAAAAATGTCCCAATGAGGCCCCTGGGACACTGTCTAAGTTACTGAAGAATGTTTCATAAGAAGCTATCCTACTTTTAAGGTTCTCTTTTTTTCATTATGATAAAAAGCAATATACACTCACCGGCCACTTTATTAGGTACACCATGCTAGTAACGGGTTGGACCCCCTTTTGCCTTCAGAACTGCCTCAATTCTTCGTGGCATAGATTCAACAAGGTGCTGGAAGCCTTCCTCAGAGATTTTGGTCCATATTGACATGATGGCATCACACAGTTGCCGCAGATTTGTCGGCTGCACATCCATGATGCCAATCTCCCGTTCCACCACATCCCAAAGATGCTCTATTGGATTGAGATCTGGTGACTTTGGAGGCCATTTGAGTACAGTGAACTCATTGTCATGTTCAAGAAACCAGTCTGAGATGATTCCAGCTTTATGACATGGCGCATTATCCTGCTGAAAGTAGCCATCAGATGTTGGGTACATTGTGGTCATAAAGGGATGGACATGGTCAGCAACAATACTCAGGTAGGCTGTGGCGTTGCAACAATGCTCAATTGGTACCAAGGGGCCCAAAGTGTGCCAAGAAAATATTCCCAACACCATGACACCACCACCACCAGCCTGAACCGTTGATACAAGGCAGGATGGATCCATGCTTTCATGTTGTTGACGCCAAATTCTGACCCTACCATCCGAATGTCGCAGCAGAAATCGAGACTGATCAGACCAGGCAACGTTTTTCCAATCTTCTACTGTCCAATTTCGATGAGCTTGTGCAAATTGTAGCCTCAGTTTCCTGTTCTTAGCTGAAAGGAGTGGCACCCGGTGTGGTCTTCTGCTGCTGTAGCCCATCTGCCTCAAAGTTCAACGTACTGTGCATTCAGAGATGCTCTTCTGCCTACCTTGGTTGTAACGGGTGGCGATTTGAGTCACTGTTGCCTTTCAATCAGCTCGAACCAGTCTGCCCATTCTTCTCTGACCTCTGGCTTCAACAAGGCATTTCCGCCCACAGAACTGCCGCTCACTGGATGTTTTATCTTTTTCGGACCATTCTCTGTAAACCCTAGAGATGGTTGTGCGTGAAAATCCCAGTAGATCAGCAGTTTCTGAAATACTCAGACCTGCCCTTCTGGCACCAACAACCATGCCACGTTCAAAGGCACTCAAATCACCTTTCTTCCCCATACTGATGCTCGGTTTGAACTGCAGGAGATTGTCGCCATGTGATTGGCTGATTAGAAATTAAGTGTTAAGGAGCAGTTGGACAGGTGTACCTAATAAAGTGGCCGGTGAGTGTACATGTTAGCTTTATAATCTTTTAAAGACCGATCTACATTTAAAATAAGAAACAAAATGTAATTAATATTTTAGATATTATTTATCATATTTATAGCTAAATATAACATCTATATTACTGATTCAATCTGAAATAATGAGGTAGAAATCTTTTACATTCAAGCTTAAATGCTATGTTAAATCTGAAATATGCTTCATTTCATCACTATTTTTCTTCGGATTTTACATTCTTCAAGGTTATATTCTGACATGATGTGAAAGAAAGAGATGGTGAATTTTTGTACAAATCACATTTTTCTGTTCCATAGTTGGAAGAAAATGTTCCCACAAATACCATGACAACTTGTCATTTGTATCAGTACTGATGAACAACGGGAGGCAGTAACACTGATTAAAAGGAGATACATGGGGGTGGTGGGGGTGTAATCTGAATACACGCTGTACAAAACAAGAATATAAGTGCTGAAGGTCAACTTTTTCCTTCCAATAATGAAATGACCAAAATTAAGAATATATTTGACATAAAGATTTAAAGGGATTAGATCATTTACCAATATACCTCTATAAAAAGTTCGGCCCCAATTTCTTTTCTGCACCTGTTTTTTATTTCATCATTCATGACCAAAAAATGGCCGCAGATTTAGGGTCACCTTATCTCTAACTGTCTTGTGTCTTGTGGGGACATGGGAAATTAAAAAAAAAAGGGTCTCTGGTGACAGGTTCCCTTTAAACAATCGAAACATAATAATTGAAGCCTAATGACTAACTACTTGGAATATCCCTCCTATGGAAATAATATCTGGAGAAGTAACATGGCGACCACGAGACGCAGAATGGCAACTGAGGGACTAGAGCAGATGGATATGTAAAGATTATTACTATTACTGGATTATTACCAATGCAATCCAGCATGTCCTGCAGTCCCCCAAATGGTGCACATCTTATAAATAAATATAAAGCCATGTCCCCTATATTTGGATTCAGACAGTGTGAAAATGAATGCCATAATGCTCTGCATGATACATATATACAGTATAAAATGCCAAATGACCAAGTGTTCTACATATAAGAGGATTTGGAGTTGCTCTCTTTGCAGAGGTTACTGCCTGCGGCAGTGTAATTAACATGTTTTCTCCGCGGTTTGTGATAATGACATAAAGCATGTAGCTGCAAGTGGATGATGTAAGATGTCACAAGTCTGAGGTGAAGGAATGTGCCCATGAAAAGGGTTATTATCAGCATGTGGCGGCATGAATAGGAGAAACTAAAGCACTAATCATTCTAGTACATACTGATGTACAAGAACAGAAGAGTGAAATAATGTTCAGAATGGAGGCCTTAATGCTGACTCCACTTTTTTCATTTATTCTTTTGATGACCATTTGGCTTTCCATTAAATATGGTGCAGGTGCTAATGGAAGATGTATCAGGGGCAACAGTGTATATAAGAATTTGGGCAAAATATATCTGTAGATACAGCATAGAACCTGACGGAGGGTGAACTGAGTTGGCTGTATACTAAAGAACACTTGGTACACTACCATATATGCATATATCCCTTAGCCCTCATGCAAATGTGACTAGTGACTGACTACTAGGAAAAGCAATGCCTCTCACATTGGCGTCTATATTGGAATTTTGTTAGCCAGTCTGATGATCAAGTTCTCTATAGATAGGCAGAAAGAAAACTTTGCAGAAATGAAATGTATCTGTACCTTATTGCAGAACAAACTCCTGTACAAATTCATTTGTCTGATAAGAACACAATGCTCCTTTGTTGTTGGAAAGCAGGACTGTTTTTAAAGTTTTTATTGACTCTGTAGTGTTTAAAATAATAAAATCAATATTTAAAAGAAACCTAACATTTGATTTTATGCATTATGGAGCAAGCGTACCTTGAGAATGCTCTGGCTACACTGATGCAGAAGCATATCTTGTTTAATCCCTGAGCTGAGTGGTTTTGCTGAAAAAACTATTATTACATTCAGGATCTTGGGAAAGCTGGATTGCCTTGCGTGTTACAAGTCTTTAGAGCTTCCTGAACTGTCCAGACAGGAGTAACGAACCTGAGCTGGATCACTTATACACAGCAGCTGGGGGATGGTGCAACGATTTATTACTTCTGCCTGTCAGGCACCACACAGTGATTAGATCATTCTCCGGAGCAGTGCGTATGTAATGTCAAAGGAGAAGCGCTGAGCACCAGCACAGAAGTGACAGAGCCTCATTATCATCATTTTATAATTGTTTTTTCAGCAAAACCACTCAGCTCAGGAATTAACCAAGACATGATCCTGCATCAGTGTAGCTACAGCATTCTCAAGGTATGTCTGCTTCATAATGCATGAAATCAAATAGTAGATTTCCTTTAAAAAAAAAAAAAGAAAACTTTGCAAAAGTGTGCTACCTGAACCCTGCCATCTGTCAAGCAATATGATTGTACTAAAGACCTAAGAGATGACCATCTTTTCAAGATAATATTGTTTCACGATTTTACATTAAAACCTGATGAATTATATCCAGTGTTGTGCTCCACCACAGATTTCAGGTGTAGTTTCCGCTGGTGAAGACTATAGCAGATATGATGTACCTACCTACCTTTGTCGGACATGGCGTGTTAAATTACCCCCAAAGGGGCATATTTACTTATTTACTAAATGCAGTTTGCCTGTGTATAGTGCAGGATGTGCCATTCAGGATTTCTAGAGCCCGTTCTTCATGCACTGCCCCGACAGAGTGCACCAACTTTTTTGTGGTGCACCTGAAACATAGGGCGTGCAATACACTTCTGTCACACCTTGCATGATAAATCTGGCGCACTGTCTGACTGAGCACTGGAACTCTACCTAATTTGTGTTGCTAGATGCCTAGTGTAGCTGCTGAACAAAATGTGCATTTCTTAAAGGGGTTGTGTCACCATAGCAAATGGCTGTAATTGGGTCCAATGCATTGTGACAAGTACTTTCACCATTTACACTTATTACAAAATATGCAGCCTTACTGAGATAACTCCTTTTGTCCTAGTTGCTGGCGCCCTCTAGTGGTAGCTGTGTCCCGTCCTGAGCTAAAGCTGATCTGGCCGAGTCTGCGCACAAACATTCCACCAGCTGCTCTGCACTACAGATCACTCCACACTGAGAGATCACCTGACACACTGCAGCCAATAGGAAGTGAGACAGGGGGCAGTGAGCTCAGCCGTCTACACCAGTGAATGAGGTGATTTCCACTGCTCCACAGTTGCTTCCAGCAGCAGATACAAGGTAACTGCAGACATACATGGCTATCTGCTGCACAGAGGAGTCCCCCATAACATGAATCATAGCAATGTAGCAGCCCTCTCCTCCCTCCATTAGTCAGGTCACACAGGAGGCTGCAGAGATAACACAAGTAACAGGCTGAGCTCTGATCTCTCCTGATGCATCCTCCTCCTGTACTCTCCACCATGCACTGTCCCTCCATGTTACCCTGCTGTCCTGCAGTCCTCCTCCTGTACTCTCCACCATTCACTGTCCCTTATGCTACACTGCTGTCCCTGCTAACCCTGTCCCTGACTAGCAGGGAAGTAGCTAAAGATCAGTAACATGTGAGAAGCTGTCACCTATTTATCTATGCATCCATGCATGTCAGCCTGACTGACCATGATGCTGTGAGAATACATAGTACATGTGTACTATGTGCAGTGACCTGTGTAGTGTGCAGGGGGCGCCAGATTCAGGATTTTCTGGCGCATGTTCGTCATGAATCTGGTGCCCCCTGCACTGCTTTGACAGAGTGCACCAACTTTTTTTGGTGCACTTTTAACATGGGGCGTGTGACACATTTCTATTGGACTTCTATTGGATCAGTAAATGCAGGGACTGCCGCTGTCAGTGCTGTGCATGTGCCTGGCCTGGCCCCTCCCACATCTGCTTCTGTATGGAGCAGAACAAGGCTGAACAAGCATCATAATAACAAATAGAAAGGAATCTTTAATTCCAGGTAACCATTACAAATAGATTTTTTAAATATTTTAACCTCTTTGACAGCTTTTTGCAGTCAATTGTTTCGTGGCATAACCCCTTTAAATGCACCTGGCACACGGTGTAAATGTGTCCCAATATGTTTATTTAGTTTCAAGTTGGCGAGGTTGGACACACAATAGCAGCATTCTAAAATGGAAATGCAAAAACACAAAGGGTTGAAAGAATGAATTGTTAAACTAAGCTGACATGACGCTTTTGTCGCGCGGTTGGATATGAATAGTTGATCAAATAGTTTCAATAGAAATAACTTGAAACAGCACCCAATAGTCCGACCGACCACAACACAACAGGGAAATAAATAACATCTGAACATGAGCTTTTTACTGAGGAAAAATGTAACATCGACCTTCGCATTCAGTCTCCATAAAACCATTCTGTTGTTCTCTTCCCAAGGACTGTTTTGGGAACCTTTGACTTAAGCAACTTCATAATGCTATTAGGGCGTCACAGCGATATAACCTAGATACAGCATTGTGCGCGCTCACTGATTCTGTAGGCAATAAATACTTGGAGCAGTTTATTCAGCATGTGCTAATCTGTGACTTCGAGAAAGACATTTGTAATGTTCGGGTAGAGAATGAGCTGCAGATCCAGATGACTTGCAGAGTTTCTCTTCTTATGCTAATTAGAAACAAATGCCATGATTTGTCAGTTGTCATCAGGGACAATAGAATTAGGAATTATCTGCGAGTCAAACATGTCTTTTCCTTTGGCTGCTGATTTGTGTCAAGCTGCCTGCGATGTTATTCCGCCCGTAGCACATATAGTACTTCTCTACTGCAATACACAGAGGAGGATGTTGCCTCCTGCCCTCTTACCGTACTTTTTGAGAAAAGTAAACTTGAGTAAAGAAACCAGATCTACATTCTGCATTGCTAAGGAAGCTTCTGTAAACTATTGTAACAGCGCTATATTTAATTATACATGACCAAAGCCTTCTCTTCATAGGAATACAGAAGCAGCAATAAATAACAGATACTGTCAAAGTTCATCACTTCCCAGAGGAGCTCCCCATCTCTCAAACACGTACAAAACACCGATAACCTACTAGCTCTAAACTGACCACACAAGCATAACAACATTATATAGGACATTTTAGAGTAACTTCACTGAAGCTTTGATACATTAGTTTTAAATTTATTAAGTATGATTAAAAACTGTTTTTTTAATTAAATAAAAAGGTCCTATTTTCTTGAATTTTTTTTATTTATTTTTTTTTACTTTCATTTTCTTTGACAGTATCAATAGACAATCACATCAAATGTCTATTGCAATCAATGCACAATTTCTTTTAAACTGAGTTCATCCAAATGAAGAAAATGGCTGTATTATATGCAGTTATCAAAACATATAGGACAAATCATATGACAAAATGAAAAGGATTGGGTAATGAAGAAATAGCAAAATATAGAAATGTAGCTTTTTCAAGCAATTTCATCTTCTCAAAAGCCTGAACCAAAACATATAGGCGCTCATTTACTCACGCAGCTGCTGACGATCATGCATTGTGCCGCGATTCACTCAGATCGTGCGCCCGATATCCTGCGTGTGTCGCTTCCCCGCTCAGGTCCACTGGAGTTCACCTTTTTTTTCGTGGTGCATGTGAGTGCTTGGGCTTGTGACACAACTTGAAAGTTGAAAAACACGCTGCGTCCGAATCGGTCGGATCGTCTGATGGCATGGCCCCAATTTGCGTCGAATGGGAGGCCAGCGCAGCGGCACCAAAAAACAATTGCATGTGCCAAACTCCAGCGCAGACACCTTTTACATACCTGCCCAAGCCGTGCAAAGCCGAAAACGGCAAACAGTCCAATGAAAGTGCGATCAATGACCCTTAGTTAATGAGCCCTATAATCCCTGTATATTGACAACATTATACAATTTGAAGTAATTGGGCCATTTGCATCTACTCCGAGTTCCTGAATTTGGGATCAGCACGTTGTAATGGTCCCAGTTTATAACTGTATACTATACAACTTACCAATGTTTTGGTTACATGGCTTATTTTGTTATACTGTTCTCTCGAACAGATATGACACATACTTCCAGCTGAAAGTTCACTAGTTACTTACGCACACTACAAATAGGGACACATTTGGTCCTCCTGAAATCTGTCTATATCTGATCTACCATGAATGAACTCAGATTACTCTCATAGAACTTACTCTTTCAGATTGAGGACTCCTAGGAAGTGGCTAATGGTATTCGATTAATGGATAATTAAATATTTATTATACTTCTGTTATTATTATATATAAAAGAAATGTCCAAAACAAATCAGAAAATATTCAGATTTGGTTTATTGCCTTATCGGCAGTTTTGTACTAATTCTAGAAATCAAATAATAGAATCCCTCATCTCTATTTGTAATCTATACAGACATCTTTCTTTATCCTTACATTTTTATCTTTAGGCAGATTAGCTTCTCCGTGCATCAGGGCATTGCCATTAAATGGCTGTTATATATTATGTTTTATTATATTTTCTCATTTGAGGACAATAAATTGATTATTATTATTCATTTGTAAATTTCTAGAAAACCCATTTGAAGTGATTGTCCAATGTTTGCATGCTGTTACCCATTCACAGGACAGGGGATAATTTACTGACTGATGGGGTTCAACCACTGGGATAACATGTCTATACAATAGCAGAATTTAATACAATTGATACAACTAACAGTTGGTAATCTTTTAGTGGGAACACTATATGTAATTATGCAGAAAGAAGCAGCTTATTCTGCAGATTAGGCCCAATTGTATTAAATGCAGTAGAAAAAACAATTATGATTATATGTCAAGTAAAGCATGTTGGCATTGTTATTATACACATTCCAACTTCTTTCCAATTTCTGCACATGTAGATCTGTTTTTAATGAATTGCTTGGCTACCATGCAATTTCTCCACTCAGGCATCTGGACAGAATAAATATCTCCTATCCCTCTGACAAGTATTAGAACTTGTGACCCAAATGACAAGAGAAAGTGATTGACACTTTACAGTAGTAGCATATTAATCTAAGTTAATGAAGCATGAAATTACTACACAACCTTAAGTCTACAAATGCTTTGAACAAACTTTCCATTGATCAATAGTGCATAACACTATTTATGGCTATTTTTCTACATTTATTTTACAGTTACAGCATATACAGGCCCTGCCTATGATTCTCAGTTGTCTGAAAGCTAGTGGGTTGAGACTAGCAGCTATGAGGTTGTCTATAAACTACACAAGGCAAAACTGCACTATTGCTCACTCAGGGTCACATAGTAAGAGTTTTCCTTATGGAGACTTTGCTAATTAAGACTGCCTTGTAAGTGTGAGGAGAGTTATAGCCATTGATGCCCCACTGGGGGATTTTGGGAAATATGGAGATACGTTTTCCAAAATGGGACAAGTGAAACAATGCCTCCTTTTTCTCCCTTAAACCGAGAATGAATTTAAAGAAGCCTAATGACATGATGTGGGATTAAAGCCAAAACCAATATATCTATTCCAGATGGAACAGATTCCCTACTGTAGACCGCACTGTTTCAATGTGGTTGGGTCTCTTCAGTACAGCGTAGGGAACTGGTTTAGCCGAGTTAGAGGCTATTGACTAGCTTCAGAGACTAAAAGACCTTACGGAGACTTTTGACATTTACATCTGCCTTGCAGTTGTGCAGAGACTTATAGCCATTGATGCTTAGCTAGGGGATTCTGGGAATTATGCAAAATTGTTATCAAGGATGAGACAAGGAAAACAATGCATCTATTTGCTACCTTTTTGCTTTCAAGGTAGTCCCATCCTGGAAAATGTATTTGAATATTTCCTCTATTGCTCACTCATGCACAGGATCAAATAAGACATAGTAGAGAATTTCTGGTCTGAATTGGTGAGAATAAGACAATTAAGGAGAAATACAAACCTTAATACCTGCAGGTATATATAGTATCATAGTATATAAGGCTGGAAGGAGACGCAAGTCCATCAAGTCCAACCTTCAAGAATTAAATAAATGTTTTATCCCCATAACCCGTGATATTTTTTCTCTCCAGAAAGTCATCCAGGCCTCTCTTGAACATGTACATAGAGTCGGCCATAACAACCTCCTGCGGCAGAGAGTTCCACAGTCTCACTGCTCTTACAGTAAAGAACCTTTGTCTATGGTGATGGTAAAATCGCCTCTCCTCTTGGCGTAGAGGATGCCCCCTTGTCCTGGTCACAGGCCTAGGTATAAAAAGATCTTTGGAGAGACCCTTGTACTGTCCGTTCAGGTATTTGTACATTGTAATGAGGTCTCCCCTCAGTCGTCTCTTTTCTAAACTGAATAATCCCAAATTTTGTAATCTGTCATTGTATTCTAATCCCCCCATTCCCCTAATAATCCTGGTTGCTCTCCTCTGCACCCGTTCCAGCTCTACTATATCCTTTTTATATACTGGTGCCCAAAACTGTACACAATATTCCATGTGTGGTCTGACCAGGGATTTGTATAAGGGCAGAACTATGTCTTTATCATGAGAATCTATTCCTCTCTTGATACATCCCATTATTTTATTTGCTTTAGCAGCAGCCGCCTGGCTCTGGTCACTAAAATTAAGTTTACCATCCACCAATACGCCCAAGTCCTTTTCAGCTTCAGTTTTACTAAGTAATTGACCGTTTAGAACATAATTATACTTTTTGTTTCCATGGCCCAAGTGCATAACTTTACATTTATCTACATTAAACCTCATCAACCATTTCTCTGCCCATCCCTCAAGCTTCCACAAATCCCTCTGTAATGCTAAACTATCGACCTCAGTATTTATTACTTTACACAGCTTAGTATCATCTGCAAATATTGAAACTTGACTGTGTAAACCCACTACAAGGTCATTAATAAAAATATTAAAAAGAAGTGGCCCCAATACTGACCCCTGTGGCACTCCACTGGTAACATCAACCCAATCTGAGAACGTGCCATTAATGACCACCCTCTGTTTTCTATCACTAAGCCAATTACTTACCCAGATACACAGATTTTCTCCTATTCCCAGCAGTCTCATTTTATATACCAACCTTTTATGTGGCACAGTGTCAAATGCCTTTGAAAAGTCCAGATATACAACATCCACAGCGTCCCCCAGATCCAGTCTTGAACTTACCTCCTCGTAGAAACCAATCAGATTAGTCTGACAGGACCGATCTCTCATAAACCCATGCTGACGCTGGGTTATAAGGTTGTGCACAGTGAGATACTCCAGGATAGCATCTCTAATAAACCCCTCAAATATTTTCCCCACCACAGACGTTAGACTTACGGGTCTATAGTTTCCAGGATCGCTATTTGATCCTTTTTTGTATATTGGTACCACATTTGCTATGCGCCATTCCTGTGGAACATAACCAGTCCTCAGTGAATCTTCAAATATTAAAAATAACGGTCTGTCTATCACGGTACATAATTCATGCAGAACCCGGGGGTGTATGCCATCTGGCCCCGGTGATTTATCTATCTTAGTGGTTGCGAGGCGGCGCCGTACCTCTTCCTGGGTTAAACTGTTGACATTATAAAAAGAATTTACATTATTCCTCATTGTGTCTTCCACCAGGGGATTTTCCTGGGTAAAGACAGTTGAGAAGGCGACATTCAGTAGATTGGCCCTTTCCTCATCTCCTTCCACCATGACCCCCATGTTATTTCTAAGGGGACCCACACTCTCTGTTTTTAGTTTCTTATCATTTATATACTTGAATATAATATATTCATATATATATATTCTCTTACGTCTGTTACTAGGCTGCTAATAACTGATCACACACCCCTCTCCATAAACTACTACAGATGGATTGCAGTATATTGTATAAGTGATCACACACCCTGGAAGGGGGCTGAAATAACAGTACATCAATAAAATCAAGTACATGATAGGTATCACCATATCACAAAATTCCTGTAATCTCACAACATAAAATAACTATCCCATGCACTAAATGATGTGATGGAAAATGAATGCAAATACCCAAATCCTCACTTTTTTTGACAATTTGCCAATTATTAAAATTTGAATGAAAAGTGGTTAAAATGTTTTATAGTGAGAAGAATGGCATCAATGACATGGCATCTCATACTGCAAAAAAAATGTACACTGAAGTATGGAAAAGTTACGGATGTCGCAATATGGTGAAAAAGACATTACAAAACAATAGGAATTTGGTATCTCCTTGATCCTACTGACCTAAAGAGAGTAAATAGGATACGTCTAGATATGAGCGGACCCAAACTTTAATTTTGGTCCCAGAGGTCGGGTGGGGGACTTATTGCCAGATTGGCAACTGTGCAGCCAATCCAGTAAATTGACACCCCTACCTACCAGTTATTTTTGTAGAAGCGCTATACAGTCCAACTCCTTAAATCTAGGTATCAACAACATATCTAGTCCAAAAGCTGAAAAATACTCATATTCGTGGTTGTGGTTGAAATTGTGGTTGCTGGATTTAGATTTTTGACCACACTGGCTAATAGCTTACCTGATTGGTTCCCCTCAGTGAAGAACCTTTGATCCATATTAAAAGCGTTATTAGTTGTCTACTGTCCAGTTAGCATCTCACCATTTACTATTGTCTTTACTTGGGTTACTAATAAAAATCCTTTTCTCTCCTTTACACCAATTCATTTTCCTTATTTGTCTTAGTTAAGCATCTCATCTAGATAAGCCTGTTTCGACATGGCACCGATAAATAGAGGTTTTTCATATTGCACCCATAGAAGCTGTACCAACATTATCCTGAATCCTGATTTAGATGGGTTTCTTGAAGACATATGGCCGCAGGGAGAGTCTGCTGGATCAAGAATAGCAGTCTTTTTTATATAGTTTAGTAAAGGATGCAGCTTAAAGGAGAGTAAAGAGACAACAGTATCTTGATTCAATTTATTCCCCCTGCATTGTACTTTCTGCCTTGTAAGGTAATTTATGCTGTTCCCTGGGTGCCTGAATTATTTCCAGATACGTTTCTCTTCACTGTACATGTTGCAATACTGCTTTCATAACAAGCCATATGGAACATCCCTTTGCACTGAAGCTATGAAAATGGTCTCTGCCAGTAAATGTTTCACTTATTTGCTTGTCTGGAGCAAGTTGAAAACAGAGAAAGTACTTGTACTATCCGCCCTTGAGACAGATTCTCAAAGCATGTCCTCAGAGGACTCCTTAACTGGGCTGGAACATATGTGAATTCATGAAAAGATCAAACATCTATTACATCAGACGTTTCTAAAGTATATTTAATTATAAAAAGTATTTGATTTATTTCTACTAAAAATTCATGATTGACTGTATTAAACATATCACACATCCTTGTAGTATAATGTAAGTTTCATTTACCAGTTTTGTAGCTACAGTTGTCATATTTTTTACAGACAGCAGGGAATTTTTCTCTTAGATGCCATAATTTTGCCTTTTGTAACGTGCCAACATAATAATGGTGAAACATTGGTGAAACAGTGTATAAGAGTTAAGAGTAGTGGTAATGTACTGTGCTCATACACAGGATAATAGTATCAGTCCTTGTTAGTGCCCATATATGCAGGATAATAGAAGCAGTCCTTGTTACTGCCCATATATGCAGGATAATAGTAGGAGTCCTTGTTAGTGCCCATATATGCAGGATAATAGTAGGAGTCCTTGTTAGTGCCCATATATGCAGGATAATAGTATCAGTCCTTGTTAGTGCCCATATATGCAGGAGAATAGTAGCAGTCATTGTTAGTGCCCATATATGCAGGGGAATAGTATCAGTCCTTGTTAGTTCCCATATATGCAGGATAATAGTAGGAGTCCTTGTTAGTGCCCATATATGCAGGATAATAGTATCAGTCCTTGTTAGTGCCCATATATGAAGGATAATAGTAGGAGTCCTTGTTATTGCCCATATATGCAGGATAATAGTAGCAGTCCTTGTTACTGCCCATATATGCAGGATAATAGTAGGAGTCCTTGTTAGTGCCCATATATGCAGGATAATAGAAGCAGTCCTTGTTACTGCCCATATATGCAGGATAATAGTAGGAGTTCTTGTTAGTGCCCATATATGCAGGATAATAGTAGGAGTCCTTGTTAGTGCCCATATATGCAGGATAATAGTATCAGTCCTTGTTAGTGCCCATATATGCAGGAGAATAGTAGCAGTCATTGTTAGTGCCCATATATGCAGGGGAATAGTATCAGTCCTTGTTAGTTCCCATATATGCAGGATAATAGTAGGAGTCCTTGTTAGTGCCCATATATGCAGGATAATAGTATCAGTCCTTGTTAGTGCCCATATATGAAGGATAATAGTAGGAGTCCTTGTTATTGCCCATATATGCAGGATAATAGTAGCAGTCCTTGTTAGTGCCAATATATGCAGGATAATAGTAGGAGTCCTTGTTAGTGCCCATATATGCAGGATAATAGTAGGAGTCCTTGTTAGTGCCTATATATGCAGAATAATAGTATCAGTCCTTGTTAGTGCCCATATATGCATGATAATAGTAGGAGCCCTTGTTAGTGCCCATATATGCAGGATAAGAGCAATAGCAATGTACGCAGCCCATATGGTTAGAATACTAGTAGTAGTGATGTACTTTTCTCTAATGTATAAAATAAGAGTATTATTATTTCTGTGCGAATAACTTTTTCATACTTTGGTGTTTAGAGCTATCAAATTTTTTATGTGATGTAAAATGGTGTAAAAGTAGCATTTCAAACCATTGGGGCGCTATTTTCCATTATGGGATTCACGGCCGGGAATATATTTTTATATTTTGATAGATTGGGCATTTTGAGATGTGGTGATACCCAACATGTTTGTGATTTTTACTGTTTATTACATTTTATATCAGTTCTAGGGAAAGGCAGATTTATTTTAAAAAAAATTTTAATACTATTTTTGAAATTTTTACATTTTTTTTAGACCCTCTAGGGTACTTTAACTCTAAATGGTCTGAATGTTTCTACCATATCCTAAAATACTACCGAAAATAAAGATGCCAAGATTGCTACTGTCTTTTAAATGCCGCCGGTGGAATTGGAAGGGTTAATACTCGCGATCAGTGCTAGCACAGATCACTGGTATTTGTGGTGGGTATTTGCTGCAATGTGAAGCAAACCTCACATCTGTATGAAGAGGGCTCAGCCCATCATACAGCCTCAGCACCTCTGTGCTGTACATGTAACGTTCACAGCGTGAAGGGGTTAAAGGAGTTAAATTATCTACAACTCTCCTATTGAGAACACATGCCAATCCAAGCATAGGTATACTGCGAGTTGGGATATTGCAGAACATCTATCTGACATCTAAAGTGACAAAATAGATATGTTAATATGTATTTTGAGTGTAATTTTGTCGGAGGAAATGTTTACAAGGGGAAAAAAAAAAAAAATAGAAATCAGCATTCTCCTTATTGTTTTCCCAAAAGTATTTAAATAAGTTTTCCAAGGTGTTAAATGGAAAACAATGCCTCCTTTTGCTAACTTGAAAGGCAGCCCCTTAACACCAAGTAAGACCTACAAGAAGTCTAATAACATGATGTGGGTTGTAGTCGTTATCCTCTCATTCAGCAAAACCAGTTCCCTACTCTGTACTGAGGAGACCCAACCAGATTGAAACAGCGATGTCTACAATTGGGAGTCTGTTCCTTCTGGAATAGATATACTGGTTTTGCTTGGTCCCATATCATGTTATCAGACTTCTCGTAGGTCATACTTGGTGTTAAAGGAAACCTACCATTTGATTTGATGCAGTATAAAGCAAATATACCTTAAAAATGCGGAAAAACGAAAGAGGGAAATTGGGAACTCACCGGAATGATGTAAAAAAAACACTTCTTTATTATACTTGAGAATGCTGTAGCTACACTCATGCAGGATCATATCTTGATCAATCCCTTAGCTGAGTGGTTTTGCTGAAAAAGCAATTATAACATTTAGGTCCTTGGGAAAGCTGGGTCAGCATGGCTGCCTCAATCAACACTGAGCTTGTATTTACAAATGGAGGTTAGTCAAGCATGACTAATCAACCTGAGCTGGATCACTCATACACAGCAGCTGGGGGATGGTACGGCAATTGATTATTCTGTCTGACAGGGAGAAGAGAGATTACATCATCTTCTCCTGCAGAGAAAAACGCACATGCTTGGAGAAGCATGGAACCAAGCACTGAAGGAGCCATAGAACTGGCAGAGCTTCATTATCATAATGTTATCAACAGGGATTAACCAAGATATGATCATGCATTGGTGTAGCTACAGTATTCTCAAGGTATGTTTGCTTCATAATGCATCAAATCAAATGGTAGGTTTCCTTTAAGGGTGCTGCCTTTAAAGGTATCAAAAGGAGGCATTGTTTTCCATTTAACACCTTGAAAACATATTTGCATACTTCTGGCAAACTCTCCAAAAGGAGAACTCGTACCTTCTGACCCTATTGTTTTCCCACTCGTATTTTCATGCTGCCTTGCTCTCTATGTGAGGAACAATGACTGTTTGTAACTAGATGTATTTTTCCTTTATTTACTGTGAAAAAAAAACTGTTGAAAATGATACATAAGAATAGAAGTTTGCAATGAAAATGTATCTTTGAATCTGAGACCAGCTAGAACATTTGTTTTGAAAATGGAACATTCTCTACTCTCCAGATACCATTATTATTTTTGGCAGGATCACCCCCTCAATATTGGGAAATGAAGGTGTTCCTGCCAACAAAATGCAGTTACTGCCTTCAGAATAATGTTCTTTTTGTAGTAAATGCATTTCCTCTCTGGATCATAATTCTCATGTGGACATTTGGCTGAGTCAAAATATCTGTATTATAAGGTTGTCTACAGAGAAGTCTGAAAGTATCAAATGTTATTCTTACCATTAAATAGTTTTCTCCTAGTGTCAAGGGCTATTCTCCCTACACAACATAATTACTTATTTTAAACAAAATAGAATATTCTGTAGAAATGGCAGATTAATATACAGAAAAGAGACATACAATAGAATATTATCAGGTACCAGCAATGTTATCTTCTTAACCACACTAGCATATGAAGAGGGCTGAGGATGAGGCTCTGCAGACAGTAATGCTACACATCCTTTAGATTGATCTTTTAAGATTCAATTCGTAGAAACTTTACCAAATTTTTTAGAAAGATCAGTTCCAGTTGGAATCAAATCGGTCCACACCCAAATCGGTCCACATCAAATTGTCCTGTAAACTGGCCAATAAGTCCCTCTAGTTCACAGATTTTTCATAAAAAGCTCTTTCCTAACTTCATACATTTTTTAGGTGAGTCAAGTAGGAGCTATCTCAGATGACTGTGCCAATAAAGGCTTCCTTACCAGCCATTGGGGGATTCAGGGAAAAAAATGCAGATGTGTTTTCCAAAATGGAATAAAAAAACTTTGCCTCCTAGCTAAATTGTAAGGCTGCCTCCTTCACATCAAGAATTAACCTTAGATACTGGAGTATATAATATAACTAATTTTACCACAAAATATTGGGAAAACTTATTGACTCCACTATCAGCCTAGAGTGGGAAATGCATTACTCGCCGAGAAATGAAATGCCAAGCAGCCTCCCCCAGTAATGAATTTCACCATGGAAACTTCCAGTAATTAAATGTTCTTCAGAAGCCCATTAAGGAATTGCCCTCCCAATACCTTCCTTGCTGTATAAAAAAAATTAACTTACATACTTACCACCCGGTGCTCCCCGTGGCTCCTTTTCCCTCTCCCCTTCATGTAAAAGATTGGGCAGAGACATGTCCAGGCACTATGAAGCGGGGTGTCGCCGCTGATATGATCATAGTGTGTGCGTGGGCAGAGCACATAGACACCTCTCTGCCAGCTCTTTTACATGATGACAAGAGGGAAGAGGAGTGTCAGAAGGTACTGTATTTTTCAGACTTTAAGACACACCCCAGATTTGGACCATATAAAAAGATAAATATGTTTCCCACCAATTAAATATCGCATTAGTCACACACAGAGACAGCTGTGTTACATACACACACACATCTCCACGATTAACCACATATAATGAATAAACCCCCTAAATACCCTCAGCTCCTTATTCACCATATGTAATAAATCTGATCCCTATCCTTTTAGTTTACCTCTTACACACATACAATCAGTTCACAATCTCTTCTAAATAATGTCCCCATCACCTTTCCCTTCCTCTGCAGCTCCCCAGCTATTGGTAGCATCCAGCTGTAGAGCAAAGGCATTTCATCCTGTGTATACAGCCTATTCTTCCCGGTCATGTGACTTGAGACTGTCACATGACCCAATGACTTCATTGCTAGTCCTGTTTCTAATTTGTCGGGGATCGCAGGAAGAGGAGAGCAGTGTGCAGGGACTTCTCTGATGGAGATTGGGTGAAATGCTTTATCAGCGCTTTAACTTATCTCCATTACAGTAGCAAGGAGGGTCTGGCAATGCAGTGTGGACGACAAGTTGCAGGCACTTTTTATCAAGATTTTTTTTTTGTGCATCTATAGTTACTCGTGTTTAAGCGAGTCAGGTGTTTTTTTTTTGTATTCCTGAGTATGAACTGTACTTTTTCAGAAACCCTAATGCAATGATAAAAGCAAAAACCAGTATATCTATTCCCTAAGGAACACACTCCTAACTGTAGACTGTGCTGTTTCAATGTGTTTGCATCACTTCAGTACAGTACAGTGTAGGGAACTGGTTTAGCTAAGTGAGAGGAAGAGCTCTCCTTATGGAGACTTTGCCAATTAAGGCCACCTTGCAGGTATGTGGAAACTTACAGCCATTAATGCTCCACTTGGGGATTCTGGGAAACATGTGATAACGTATTTCAGGATGAAATAAGTACATTTTTTACTATTTGCTTTTCTTTTTCCTCACATGCCCACCCTCGATAAACTCAGGTGCCTGAAAATGGCAAATTTGTAATGAATCTATGAACCAAAGAAAAGATTCACTCATCTCTACCTATAGGTTTATTCTATAGGACTATCATCATGTAGAGTAATGGGATTCAATACCAACACATAGCAGAATATTGAATTACTTTGTAGGTCATTGCGACTTCTAAATATAATTCATCCTGGCTTAGGTCCTTTCTTAGTTCCAATATATAATAGCAGACTGACAGAATCCACCTCCTCTTATAGTATTATTACCCATCTCAGAACAGTTATTAATTCTGTAATTATTAATTATAAAGATTCATATGCCATTGTGTCACAATCACACTTGTATTATTACGAAAGGCATGAGATAGCAATTAAAACTTTACAGCTACCGTATATTAATCCATTTCCCACAAGTGAACAACTATTTTCTTGGTTCTAGTAGAACATACGCAGGGTCAAGTAAGGACACAATAAAATTTCCAATCTTCTCGAGTTTAACATAATGCACAGTTACCTCATATGCTACAAAATGTTTAATGGCATCACGCTGTGATAATCTGAGCAGTGCAGTTACCTCACTAAAACAGATGGAAAAAGCGTTATTTTTTATCGTTTTAATACAATTACGACACCAGAGTGTGTTCTCCAGTTTCCGCACGTTCATGTTTGGAGTATATTATATTGCCTTAGCACTAATTTGTCTCAACCACATGTTTCCACTCATTTTCAAATCACTGTTATTATTTTTATAGTAATTTCAATTTGTTGTGTATTAAAGGGACCTAAAAGAGAACTTTCCTACTTTCACCAGAAAAACTACATGCAAGATCTGTGAGTAGATGAATGCAAATGATAAAGTAAAGAAATGTTTTTTAAAAAAAAACAGTTCTACTACAACTACAGAAAATGTGGGATGGGTACAGGTTGTCAGCATCCTGCATCAGTTCAATAGTTATGTGTGTGGTGAGTCCCCGAGTGGGGGGGAAGGGGAAAACGTATTGACTCGATTATAAGCCTAGAGTGGGAAATGCAGCAGCACCTCTATATTATCTGATGGAGCACAAACTATGACTTCAGCAGGCAGTGTCACTGCTGCATCATAGTTTCTGTGCTGGCAAATTGCATAGACGCGCATCTGCTGGCCCAGCTGGGAACCCCATGCTTGACAAAGATTCATGGCGAATCGAAACATTGCAGTTTTTTCTATTCCTGTGTGAATAAAGGTTTAACCTTTTTTCATCATATTGGATGCTGTGGCCTTCTCTCTTTTTTTGTCTTGGACTATGGATCCTGCACACTAGTACCCTGAGCTGCGTGCATCAAACAAAACGGCTTTTGGTAATTACATGGGTTGCTGTCTTTTTTTTTTTATAATTAAGCTGGTATCACTAGTGTGGTCCTGCTTCTGGCTAGACCCTTAAAGCTGGACAATACAGAATAATTTAAAGGGAACCTGTCACCAGGAGCACTTTTCTGTCTCCCATATAGAGAATAGAGTACACACCACTAACAAGGTGTTTTTATAGTAACCTGGTATTTCAGAAAAAAGATAAGTTAGATCAAACTTTACTTAGCTGGCTGCAAATCCTAGTCCCTTGTCCCTTGGAAGTGGACAGTGTGGAGCGTTCCTCCATTCCCCTCCCGCCTTGAGAAACCACTCTGTCATGCTTCCAGTTCAAATAAAGAAAAAATCTGTCAATATTCACATATTGCTTCCCCCCATTGCTTTCCCCACTGCAAACCTCCTGTCCCGCCCTGTCCTCCTGATCACGCTGACCGCAGCAGGCAAGTCTCATTCACCCAGGGTCAGCATCTGCGAGGGACATGTGCAAATGAAGTGGAACTGGCTGCTAGGACTCCGAATCCATCTGCGCATGCGCCACACTATGCTAGGCAGTGAGGTGAGTACACAACTTGTTACAGAATTTGTGTTTCACCTGGCGCTTCACTATCTAGAATACCCATCGTGTAGTGTGACGCATGCCCAGATGGATGTCTAACCTGAGTGTTTTCAACCTGCGCATGTCCACCTGCAGATGCTGACCACGCTGGCATGAGAATTGCCTGCCGCAGTCAACATGAACAGGAGGGTGGGGGCAAGATTGCAGAAATTAGGTATGCAGTGTGGGAAGCGAAGTAGGGAGGTAATGTGAACATGAGCTGAATTTTTTTTACTTGAACCAGATACACAGTGGAGCGGTTTCCCAAGGGTGAGGAACCTCTCTCATCACTGGCCATTACCAGGGGATAAGAGACTAAGAGCTAAGTAAAGTTTGATCTAACATCTTTTTTTCTGAAAGTTTTACTATAAAAACACATTTTCAGTGTGTACGCTATACTCTATAGAGGACATGGAGGAGCCAGAAAATGGCTCCTGGTGACAGGTTCCCTTTAATATCATGTTTTTAATAGTATCCAGGTCTAAAGTAGTGTAGGTTATTACGAACATCTCTGATGGTCTAGGACCATGAAAGAAGCTAGTGTTTATTTTTATTGTTCTTGGTCGGATATGGAAATCAAAATATAATCTGGTGGGGTTATAAGCATGATCAACACCCACAAGGTAGTTGCTAAAGTGCTCCACAATTATGTTGGCAACCACAGGGCAAATATTACATCACAAGAAGTATTTATTAAACGAAATAAAACAATGCAAAGACCAACATAACACATTACCGTCCTATGCAAGGCCCAAATAATTCTGAAATGTTGTGACCATGATATAAGGACTAAGCAATATAAACCGTTCATGTAAGAATGTCTGCTGCTCTATTGCAGTAAATGTGTATATGTCACAATCTCCTAAGGTCTCTGGAAGTGCAACATTTAATGTCAGTAGACATGGTGGTCTGGGAAATCAAAGAGGTCAGTGTGTTACTAGTGGCCAGGGGCCACATTTACTAGATGTAAATGATTGTATACATGGTGCTCTATGCCATCAAAGGAGCTTTAGTTAATATATGTCCTAGGGCAGTGAGGGGAATTCATGTCAGTACTGGTGTCCTTTGGGAGAAGTTAATTCTAATATTGGGTGGGGTCGGATACTCTGGTGGTCCCAGGCTCTAACCCCAAAATAATGAGCCTTAGATATATAGTAGAAGACCCATTTTAAAGGCTATTATGGTCTAGTTCCTAGGCTATGATCAAGAGTGGGTCTTCATAATAATATGATGCGCCTACGTAACTCCAATCCAACTTGGATAGTGTAAGAGTTAATGCTACAAATATGGAACCCTTTGGTTTACTCACATATCTCAATTATCTCCATACATGCATGGATTTTTGCAGGTTTTAACAATGTAATAACAGATATAGTTGTGTATTAAAGTAACATTTTATATCAGGTTAATCTGATGTCGATCTTCTATTTACTTACTGTACTGTTTGTATTACAGTGCATTTGTTAAATCCAGATAATGTCTATAAGGTGATGTACACTGCACATTTTCCCATTCTATCTAGTGATCTTTCTGGTGTTCAGTGTAGCATGTACGACTTTATGCTCTGAAACTGATGCACTTGATTTCAACACCATCTAGTGAATACAATCTGAAACTGCATGTATTTTTTATGTGTGGTGTCTAAATTCTTCATTCAATAATCATTTCATTCATTTCACAAACTTTATTTGGGCCATTTAGACACAATATAATCTATGAAGGAAAGTTTGTATATCCTGTTAATAAAGCGCATAAGTTATATAATTCCTTTCAGCTAAAAGATCAAACACTGTTTTAACCCCTTTAATAACATAGACTCATTTGGCCTTAAAGACCATGTATTACAGTAATGGCTGTCTTTATTTGCAGGATAAATTGCATATGACTTTCTATTTTCCTTTAGGTAGCCAGTTAAATGCTGTGTACAATAGGTTAACATTTACAGTGGGTACGGAAAGTATTCAGACCCCTTTTTTTGCACCCCAGTTGCATTCTGCACCCATCAGATATCTTTGCTAATTTATCAAATAAGAAAAACTGAAAAATCAAATGGTCATAAGTATTTAAACGCTTTGCTATGAAACTCATATTAACCCATATGCTGTGCATTTCCTTCTGATCCTCCTTGAGATGGTTTTACTCCTGAATTGGAGTCCAGCTCTGTTTAAATAAACTGATTGGACTTGATAAGATGAGACACACATCTGTCAATACAAGTCCTCACTGCTCACAGTACATCTCAGCACACATGAGAATCATGAAATCTAAGGCATTGCCCAAGGAGCACAGAGACAAAATTGTGGCAGGACACAGATTTGCCCGGGGTTACAAATGAATTACTGCAGCACTCAAGGTTCCTAAGAGCACTGTGGTCTGCATAATCCTTAACTGGAAGAAGTTTGGGACAAACACAACTCTTTTTTGACCTGACTGTCCAGCCAAACTAAGCAATCAAGGGAGAGGAACCTTGGTGAGGGAAAAACCCCAAGATCACTGTGGCTGATGCAGGACATAGATGGAAGGAAGTTTCACAAAGTCAACTATTACTGCAGCCCTCCACTAGGCAGTGCTTTATGGCAGAGTCTGCCGATGAAAGCCTGTCCTCAATACAAGACATATGAAAGCCAACATACAATTTGTAAGAAATCGCATGAAGGACTCCCAGACTAAGAAATAAGATTATCTGGTCTGATGGGACAAAAATGAACTTTTTGTTGTTAATTTTAAGTGGTCATTGTGGAGAAAACCAGTTACTGCTCATCACCTGCCAAATACAATCCCAACAGTGAAATATGGTGGTGGCAACATCATCCTATGGGGTGTTATTCATCTTCAGGGACAGGATAACTGGTTGCAATTGAAAGAAAGATGAATGTGGCCAAGTATAGAGTTAGCCTGCATGAAAACCTCTCCCAGAGTGCTCTGCGCCTCAGACTGGGCCAAAGGTTCACCTTCCAACAAGACAATAACCTTTAGCACACAGCTAAAATAACAAAGCAGTGGCTTCAGAACAACTCTGTGACCATTCCTGAATGGCTTAGCCAGAGCCCGGACCTAAACCCATTCAAGCATTTCCGGAAATGCTTGAAAATGGCTTCCACCAATGTTCACTATCCAACCTGAGTGAACTGGAGATGATCTGCAGGGAAGAATGGCAAATGATCGCCAAATCTGCATTTCTGTTTTTTTTTCTGTCAATATGGGGGGCAGAGTGTAAATTAATGAGCAAAATAGAACCATTTTTGATCTTACCAATTGGATGCAATGAAATAAAGAGTGAAAAATTCTAACGGGTCTAAATACTCTCTGCACCCACTGTATATTTATAGTTTTACATAGATAGGTGAATGTTGAGAGTCATCAGTTGTTGATACCTTTTATTTATAACTAAAAGCCAATTGGAAGCTTTCATGACTACTTAGACCTCTTCATGAGGCCTGGTATAAGACAATACCTGAATAGAACACAAATTTATACACAAACTGACACAGTAATGCTATAAACATTCTTTTAGGTTTTTCTTATTAATTCAAAATAATGCTTTCTTATATACTTTCCTATCTATTAAAAAATTTAAGTAATGTATTAATTTTCCTTATTATGAGAATACCAAAATAGTAGGTGTGTTAAATAGTTAATGGACATCTGCCATAAACTATACAAATTCAATGGGTGGACCAAGTCACACACCATAGTATATTGAACAATTCAGGCTTTAGCTGGCTGTGAAAGTGATCAGTAGCCAAATATCAGCTCCCCCGTTTTAGGTAACTGCAGGGAGCCCTGGAGTGCTGTAAAAGGAACAAAATCACAGAAATCTTCTGTGGCCCATTTTTTGGTAAAAAAAAGACTGCCCGAGATTCATTAGCTTTAATTGGTCATTGTATTACGTTGTGTTGTATTGTATTGTATTGACTTACGTATAATACACTTTATACAATATAACAACTAGTTGTTTTTATGGTTCTCTTTTGCTCGAAACTTTATAATAAACATGATGAGATAAAGGGGATGCACCACAGAAACATTTATCACCTGTCTAAACAATGTCTGGTAACTTAGGCTCCAATCGCTGTACCCTATGCATACATGGACATCTATGCACAGGTCCTCCATCTTATGAAGTGTGGAAGTCCTAGGTGTCAAATCCCTACAATCATATATTTGGATTTTGCTTGTTTGGTAGGAAACCAGAACACTGAAGGTGAGTTCTCCATCCCACTGTTCTCTCACTTCCCACGTTGTATTCAGATGCCTGTTCTTAGGTTTTCATTGAGTACATAAGTTGTATAATGCTGTTTTACTGCGATTAAATTATTTATTTTTCCTAGGTGAGAATTGTATTTCTAGCAACATTGTAATTTGCAGGTTAAGAGGAGTTTGCACGTCCTCCTCCTGCTCATAATAAACACAGATGTCTATTTTCATGACTTCATCTTCTATTGTTATTGTCTCTAAAAGTTCTTTCCTCTATAATAGTTGCAATATCATAGAGACTTTCTGGTACTCAGGAGGTATTTTTGTTGGAAGAAAGTAAATAAAAAAAAGATGCTATAGCTCTATTTTCAAGAAAAAAAAAGGATAGAACTATATTTCTCAAATCAAAAATTCAATCTCAACCACCAGGTTTGTATCTTTAGAGTTCCTCAGGCAAAACTATTTGACTTCAGAACAACACATTATTTTCTAAGGGAAATGCAGCACAAAGTTCAAAGGAAAAGCACATTTGATACAAATTGGAAAACATGCTTTTCATTCCATGGACCAAATCCTGTTGAATTAGTACTTTATTTAAATTCATGTGGTTTTCAGATGTCAGGCAAAAAAACTTCCTATTTCTTTCTATGACCTTGCCAAAAGGTTTAGCCTAAACTTTATACTGGTAGATAACAAATATACTACCTTACCTTAATTTTAGAGGTTCAATACCATCTAAGGGTGAACAGGATTGTTTAACTTAACGTGTCATGAGAGGAGTAAGGGTTTAGTGATCCCTAATACTAATCCCACCCCTAGGTGTCTCTCCCTACTTGATGATAGCCCAAAATGACAGCTTCCAACCGGGCAAAGCTCCCAATACTGAATAACTTAAATCATGGGGAAAGGAGAGACCAGGAAGGTACATGCAACATTGCAAACAAGAGAATAGTCAAAGGTACTATTCAAGGTCACAACCAGATGGCAATTCAGGTACAGTATCAGAAGTTAAGGGATGGTCAGAAACCACTAGTCAGGCAATGTAAACCCTGATCAGGAAGTGAAAACAAGCTAACATTGGAAAAAACTAAGTCACTGACATAGAAATCCACCCCCAAGGAGAGCTTTATAGCTGGTCATTGTGGTAATTAAAAGCCAGCTGAGCAAAACATTTCCATGTTTTAACCCCTGGTTACCTTTTTGACCAGCACTGCAAACATTGAATATAATAACATAAGGTTGTTGTTAAGTGATATTTATACTGAAAATGTGCTGAAAAGTGCTGAAATATATTCAACATTTTGAATTATTTTTATTAGTTATTTGAGATTAAAGAAAACTTCCTTAAAGGGGTTGCCTCAATATAGGTGATCTCTCTCAGATTGATCGTGGTCCAACACCCAGAAACTGTACTGAGCAGTGATTTTGTGCTGTTTCTAGCAATGGATTCTATAAAGGGGACATGGCTGTATGGTAGAGAGTACTGAAGATCTCCAGCAACACTTATGTACAGTTCTGCTTCCAGTTCTGTCTCCTGTTTACCGGATCAGCGTTGGAATGTTACAGTAAGTTTTTACTTTTAAGGACAATCTTTCAGATCAATTTACAAACACATATTTTAGACAACACTCAGTTCACACTTGTGTTTGGCAGGTTTCATTCCTCCTTCCTTTATGAAATAAAGTAGCACATTTCTGCTATTTTAACAAAATTGGAACAGAAGGCAACCTTCCGAACATTGAAGTCAACGTGGAAAAAAGGTGAAAAGAGACTTTCACCTGCCATTCTTAGTTTCCTATAATGGATTGCAATTGTAAATGTATTGCAAGTGTGAACTGAGTTTAATAGATTAAAATGTCAGTGATAGTTTAAAGATTGTCATAAAATAAGCATACATGGAAAACATGTTTTAACTGTAATTGTAATCTTTACAATGTATGAAAACAATAGAGCTTAAATACTAAACATAGTAATACTGTGTGAGTATGACCACTAGCAATTACATAATCCTCTGTATTTGCCTGCATTCATCCTCATTTACCACAAGGGGGAGTTAGAAACTTAATAAGCCCTAAACGACGACTAATTTTCCCTCCAGTTTATATTTAGTTTTTAGTATTGGGAAAAGAAGCAAAACACATCTATAGAAATCTCCTGAATGCTTACTTGGTTTAGTCTTTGCCAATATTCTGGTCCCTTTTTATCCATTTCTCTCAAACTCGGTGGAATGTACCAGAAACAGATATTTGCATATTCAGGCTAAAAAAACAAAACCAAAATCATATAATTTAAAAAAAAAAATAAAACACAGTGTATATAAAAACACAATAAATAAAACTACACCACAATTTTTTTGATCTTGCTTATTCTTTCGAGGGATACATTTTTAATTTTTTAATAAAAAGTTATATTTTGCAGTTTTACTGTGGATATTACAGCGTTTATCAATTTTTTTCAGGGAAAACAGCAAATCATGTAAATTTGTAATTTGCTAATACTGAGAAAATTAAAAGGTGCCTATGTAATAAATATTTATAATACAATTATTTTTGTCAGTTAATACGGTAAAATATTTCATTCAGCTATGCTTTGATTTTTCATTTTAGGTGAGAGATCCCACTTCAGAAATGATTTAGTATTTCAGTCTTGATTCTGTGATACATATATAAATAGATATTTACTTATTACTGGATTTAATCTATATTAAAGCAATGGATGTCACTATATTATCAAAGGGAAAATCCGTTTTTCACATGTCTCCACTAGAGATGAGCGAACATGCTCGTCCGAGCTTGATGCTCGGTCGAGCATTAGGGTACTCGAAACTGCTCGTTACTCGGACGAATACTTCGCCCGCTCGAGAAAATGGCAGCTCCCGCCGTTTTGCTTTTTGGCGGCCAGAAACAGAGCCAATCACAAGCCAGGAGACTCTGCACTCCACCCAGCATGACGTGGTACCCTTACACGTCGATAGCAGTGGTTGGCTGGCCAGATCAGGTGACCCTGGGATAGACTAGCCGCTGGCCGCGCTGCTCGGATCATTCTGTCTCTGGATGCCGCTAGGGAGAGAGCTGCTGCTGCTCAGGGAAAGCGTTAGGGTGTTCTATTAGCTTACTGTTAGGCAGGAGTGATTCTCAAAGAACCCAACAGCCCTTCTTAGGGCTACAATAACGTTCTACTTTTTTTATTTTAATTTGCATCTTTTACCATTTTGTGAGGAATTAGCAGGGGGACTTGCTACCGTTGTGTTTAGCTCTTAGTGGCACACATATCCATAGCAAAGACCGAAGTGGGAAAATTCAGTAGGGGTTGGATTTCTATTAGGCAATAACTCAGTGTCATCTCATCTGGCATAGTACTGTGCTTCCTTTGATACTTGGCTAGAAAATAGCCATAGGAGAATAGTTACAAACAGCTTCTTGAAGCCTACAGTAGCGTTCTATATATTTGATTTCTGGTTGATCTGCTGGTGACTGTAGTTTCTGCAGTGCATGTACTTGCCAATTCTGAGCAATTTGTAGTGGGACTTGCGACCGCTGTGTTCTGCGCTTAGTGGCGCACATATCCATAGCAAAGGCTGAAGTGGCAAAATTCAGTAGGGGTTGGATTTCTATTAGGCAATAACTCAGTGTCATCTCATCTGGCATAGTACTGTGCTTCCTTTGATACTTGGCTAGAAAATAGCCATAGGAGAATACAAACAGCTTCTTGAAGCCTACAGTAGCGTTCTATATATTTGATTTCTGGTTGATCTGCTGGTGACTGTAGTTTCTGCAGTGCATGTACTTGCCAATTCTGAGCAATTTGTAGTGAGACTTGCGACCGCTGTGTTCTGCGCTTAGTGGCGCACATATCCATAGCAAAGGCTGAAGTGGCAAAATTCAGTAGGGGTTGGATTTCTATTAGGCAATAACTCAGTGTCATCTCATCTGGCATAGTACTGTGCTTCCTTTGATACTTGGCTAGAAAATAGCCATAGGAGAATACAAACAGCTTCTTGAAGCCTACAGAAGCGTTCTATATATTTGATTTCTGGTTGATCTGCTGGTGACTGTAGTTTCTGCAGTGCATGTACTTGCCAATTCTGAGCAATTTGTAGTGGGACTTGCGACCGCTGTGTTCTGCGCTTAGTGGCGCACATATCCATAGCAAAGGCTGAAGTGGCAAAATTCAGTAGGGGTTGGATTTCTATTAGGCAATAACTCAGTGTCATCTCATCTGGCATAGTACTGTGCTTCCTTTGATACTTGGCTAGAAAATAGCCATAGGAGAATACAAACAGCTTCTTGAAGCCTACAGTAGCGTTCTATATATTTGATTTCTGGTTGATCTGCTGGTGACTGTAGTTTCTGCAGTGCATGTACTTGCCAATTCTGAGCAATTTGTAGTGGGACTTGCGACCGCTGTGTTCTGCGCTTAGTGGCGCACATATCCATAGCAAAGGCTGAAGTGGCAAAATTCAGTAGGGGTTGGATTTCTATTAGGCAATAACTCAGTGTCATCTCATCTGGCATAGTACTGTGCTTCCTTTGATACTTGGCTAGAAAATAGCCATAGGAGAATACAAACAGCTTCTTGAAGCCTACAGTAGCGTTCTATATATTTGATTTCTGGTTGATCTGCTGGTGACTGTAGTTTCTGCAGTGCATGTACTTGCCAATTCTGAGCAATTTGTAGTGGGACTTGCGACCGCTGTGTTCTGCGCTTAGTGGCGCACATATCCATAGCAAAGGCTGAAGGGGCAAAATTCAGTAGGGGTTGGATTTCTATTAGGCAATAACTCAGTGTCATCTCATCTGGCATAGTACTGTGCTTCCTTTGATACTTGGCTAGAAAATAGCCATAGGAGAATACAAACAGCTTCTTGAAGCCTACAGTAGCGTTCTATATATTTGATTTCTGGTTGATCTGCTGGTGACTGTAGTTTCTGCAGTGCATGTACTTGCCAATTCTGAGCAATTTGTAGTGAGACTTGCGACCGCTGTGTTCTGCGCTTAGTGGCGCACATATCCATAGCAAAGGCTGAAGTGGCAAAATTCAGTAGGGGTTGGATTTCTATTAGGCAATAACTCAGTGTCATCTCATCTGGCATAGTACTGTGCTTCCTTTGATACTTGGCTAGAAAATAGCCATAGGAGAATACAAACAGCTTCTTGAAGCCTACAGTAGCGTTCTATATATTTGATTTCTGGTTGATCTGCTGGTGACTGTAGTTTCTGCAGTGCATGTACTTGCCAATTCTGAGCAATTTGTAGTGGGACTTGCGACCGCTGTGTTCTGCGCTTAGTGGCGCACATATCCATAGCAAAGGCTGAAGTGGCAAAATTCAGTAGGGGTTGGATTTCTATTAGGCAATAACTCAGTGTCATCTCATCTGGCATAGTACTGTGCTTCCTTTGATACTTGGCTAGAAAATAGCCATAGGAGAATACAAACAGCTTCTTGAAGCCTACAGTAGCGTTCTATATATTTGATTTCTGGTTGATCTGCTGGTGACTGTAGTTTCTGCAGTGCATGTACTTGCCAATTCTGAGCAATTTGTAGTGGGACTTGCGACCGCTGTGTTCTGCGCTTAGTGGCGCACATATCCATAGCAAAGGCTGAAGTGGCAAAATTCAGTAGGGGTTGGATTTCTATTAGGCAATAACTCAGTGTCATCTCATCTGGCATAGTACTGTGCTTCCTTTGATACTTGGCTAGAAAATAGCCATAGGAGAATACAAACAGCTTCTTGAAGCCTACAGTAGCGTTCTATATATTTGATTTCTGGTTGATCTGCTGGTGACTGTAGTTTCTGCAGTGCATGTACTTGCCAATTCTGAGCAATTTGTAGTGGGACTTGCGACCGCTGTGTTCTGCGCTTAGTGGCGCACATATCCATAGCAAAGGCCGAAGTGGCAAAATTCAGTAGGGGTTGGATTTCTATTAGGCAATAACTCAGTGTCATCTCATCTGGCATAGTACTGTGCTTCCTTTGATACTTGGCTAGAAAATAGCCATAGCAATAGGATAGCATTGTTTGGTTTTAAAAACTCAAAAAAAAACAAAAAACACAAAAAAAAAAAAAAAAACACAAAAAAAAACAAAAAAAAGTAAAAAAAAAAATAAAGTTATAACTCTCATTTTAAAAATGTTTAACCCGAGGGCTAGGGGTAGAGGACGAGGGCGGGGACGTGGGCGTCCAACTACTGCAGGGGTCAGAGGCCGTGGTCCTGGGCGGGGTGAGACACCACCTGCTGATGAGGGAGCAGGGGAACGCCGCAGAGCTACACTCCCTAGGTTCATGTCTGAAGTTACTGGGACTCGTGGTAGAGCACTGTTGAGGCCAGAACAGTGCGAACAGGTGATGTCGTGGATTGCTGACAATGCTTCGAGCAATTTGTCCACCACCAGTCAGTCTTCCACGCAGTCCACCCATGTCACCGAAATCGCCACTCCTCCAGCTCCTGCACCTCAGCCTCCTCCCCCCCAGTCTGCCCCCTCCCAGGAAAATTTGGCATTTGAACCGGCATACTCTGAGGAACTGTTTTCTGGACCCTTCCCACAGTCACAAACCACTTGTCCGGTTGCTGCTGAGCAATTTTCCGATGCCCAGGTTTTCCACCAGTCACAGTCTGTGGGTGATGATGACCTTCTTGACGTAGTGGAAGTGTGTAAAGAGGTGTCCGACGATGAGGAGACACGGTTGTCAGACAGTGGGGAAGTTGTTGTCAGGGCAGGAAGTCCGAGGGGGGAGCAGACTGAGGGATCGGAGGATGATGAGGTGACAGACCCAAGCTGGGTTGAGAGGCCGGGTGAACACAGTGCTTCTGAGACGGAGGAGAGTCCTCGACCTGAACAGGTTGGAAGAGGCAGTGGTGGGGCCAGACGGAGAGGCAGGGCCAGAGCTGGTGCATCAGCGCCACTGTCAACTAGTGAAGCTCCCGTGGTGAGGGCTCTTGCGGCGAGGGCTAGATCTTCAGAAGTGTGGAGGTTCTTTAAGGAAACACCGGATGACCGACGGACTGTGGTGTGCAACATTTGCCAAACCAGGCTCAGCAGGGGTTCCACCACTACTAGCTTAACTACCACCAGTATGCGCAGGCATATGAATGCTAAGCACACCACTCAGTGGCAACAAGCCCGTTCACCTCCGGCCGTGCACACCACTGCTCCTTCCCCTGTGTCAGCTGCTAGTCAGCCCCCTGCCCAGGACCCTGCCACAAAAACCCCATCGTCGCCTCCACGATCCTCCACAGCATCCACCAGCGTTCAGCTCTCCATACCCCAGACGCTGGAGCGGAAACGCAAATATAGTGCAACCCACCCGCACGCCCAAGCCCTTAATGTGCACATCTCCAGATTGCTTAGCCTGGAGATGCTGCCCTATAGGCTAGTAGAGACCGAGGCCTTTCGCAACCTCATGGCGGCGGCCGCCCCTCGGTATTCGGTCCCCAGCCGCCACTACTTTTCCCGATGTGCCGTCCCAGCCCTGCACCAGCACGTGTCAGACAACATCATCCGTGCCCTGACCAACGCCGTTTCTGACAAGGTCCACCTGACCACGGACACGTGGACGAGTGCTGCCGGGCAGGGCCACTATATATCGCTGACGGCACATTGGGTTAACTTGGTGGAGGCTGGGACCGAGTCTGACCCTGGGGCTGCTCATATACTGCCGACGCCGAGGATTGCGGGGCCTACCTCGGTCCAGGTGTTTCAGGCCTACTATGCCTCCTCCTCCTCCCACCCCTCCTCCACCTCCTCCTCCGAACTACCATCCGTGGGCACGGCGCCATCAGTCGGTAGCTCTAGGCACAGCAGCAGTGCCGTCGCTAAGCGACAGCAGGCGGTGCTCAAACTGCTGAGCCTAGGCGACAAAAGGCACACCGCCCAAGAGCTATTACAGGGCATTCCACATCAAAGTTGTTAACTTTGTCGCCACCCTGCTGTGTAATCCCCAAAATATACTTGCAAACTTTTACCATTTAGGGATATTATTTCAGCGCTTCTTGCGCATCTGTTTACATTCCCCTCACCCGGCATATCCTAAACTTATAAGAACGCTACTACACTTGATCTTATACAAAAGGTTCTTAGAAGTGCTGTTTGGGGAGTAGCCTAGAGACAGGGGCTTGGATTGGCGAAAGCTCGCCTGGCAGCGGAGCGCCAGCTCCATGCCAAGATCCAACTAACATAGTTTTAACTGCAGCACCTTTAATCTACTACTAGTTCACTGCCTCCATACATGGTCCCCTTATCAAACGAGCTGTGTCAGGCAGAATTTTGGGTTGTTTTCATGGCTTCCATGTTAACTTTGTCGCCACCCTGCTGTGTAATCCACAAAATATACTGGCAAACTTTTATCATGTACCGATATTATTTGAGCGCTTCTTGCTCACCTCCTTTGGTTCCTCTCTGCTACCCATTGGTTTGAAGCCTGAGTCCATTTAGGGTATGTTGCCATGCCTGCCGCTGCTGCCGCTGCCTCTGCATGCCGTCCCCTATAGTGTCAGGGTCAATTATTGGATGTTTTAGATGCTATCTAGCTTCATTCTGTCACTCTGTCATGGCCATGCTGTTGCCCATAATTTTGGCATAATGGTGCGATTATGCAGCCTCAGAGGCATCCATGCATGCTGCCCCTGCTGTTTCCTGTCCATTTCCGTGGTGTTTCCATCCTTTTCTGAGGTTCCCAGGTGTTTGGCCAAGCTTCCCTGTGCAGAGCCTTGGTCCCCTTGAAAAATGCTCGAGTCTCCCATTGACTTCAATGGGGTTCGTTATTCGAGACGAGCACTCGAGCATCGGGAAAAGTTCGTCTCGAATAACGAGTACCCGAGCATTTCAGTGTTCGCTCATCTCTAGTCTCCACTAATATTGAATATTACTTCAGATTTTCCAGATTGATAAGGCTTTGCCTCACATAATCCAATCTTCTTCTTAGATTTCTGCCCTTCTGCCATCCTCATTTTTGATGAGGAGGAAAAATACAAAGTTTAATTTTACTTGGGGTTAGTGTGTTACCAGTCCAGATGGTTCTTTAGGAAACTTATCTTTGATGAAACTACACATGTAATATAAATATATTATTAGAAATATTTACTTTTAGGAGTCCAGCAATACAGTAGCCACATGGAAAATAAAAAGCCCCAAGCTTCCCTTTTCTCTAAGAAAGATTTGGACACCAACAAAGGGTAACTTCCATGCCCGTGCCTTATCATATTTGGGCTTATTTACTAAGGGTCGCGCTGCTCACTTTTGTCAAACTTTGAACCTTTTTCGGGGATTGCATAGCTTGTACAGGTATTTAACAGGTGTCTAGGCTGGGATCCAAGAACTGTTTTTGGCACAGCTGCACTGGCTTCCATGCAACACAAACTGGGGAGCGTGCCATCGGACGATCCAACTGATTCGGTCTGAGTGCGGGATTTAAGCCCTAGCCTTTAGATGCACCACTGAAAAGATGATGAACTATGCCGGGCTTTAGAAGGGAAGCAACACATTCAGGAAACGATCTTAGTGAATTACGGTGAGTGCACTTTCGGTGAACTCCAGGGGATGGAGTAAGTAAATGTGCCCCACCATGCCATTCACCTACAACTTGTATAATTCAGTAAGTAGGGCATATTTCTAATATTGCATAAGACTCAAAGATATCTATGTGTTATTTGAAAGACCTCTAAATGTAAAGAGATTTTTGAAAAACATAAAAAAATCCTATGTCATTGGTGCAAAACTCTTGAGTGAACCTAATTCAGCCTGTGTATAATCTTGTCCAACAGTTGACCCACCAATGGTGCCAAGATCATGCCTCTCAGCTCCTGCAAACATGCCACAGCCATGGGTGACGGATGAGTGTTGCTTGTATGCCTCGACCGCATGGATGAGGGACACTGACCATGGCTAAGGGGTTGAAAACAGATCAGGTAGCTGTAGAGGTAAGTGGAGAGAACTTTTCTAAAGGAAAATTGAGGGAGCATGTGTATATGAGAATGGAGGGAGCAGCTGTAGAGAAAAACGAAGGGTGGAGCTGTAGAAGAAAACGGAGTGGGGCACCTACAGAGGAGAGCCGGGGGAGCAATTGTGGAGGAAAACAGGTAGAACATCCGTAGAGGAGAACAAAGGAAGCAGTTGAAGAGGAGGACAGAGTGGCACAAGACGTGGATAAAGTTGTGGTTCAAGAGTATGATGGGGAGATATAGAGAAAGGGGGAAAGGTAATTAGTTAAAGGGGTTCAGATGGTCTCAGGAGATATTGAGAAAATGAAAATGTTCTGAGGGATATTGGTGACAAAAAACAAGTAAAATGGTGGAATAATAAAAATCTTTTGTGTCTAAGGTTATTTCAGAATGTTCAGCTAGAGAGTGTATTATAATTGCATTGGTGTATATACATGAACTCGCCTTAACAGGTCCCTTAACTGTAAAGGAGTAGTTACATTTCTAGAGTCCTACAATGGCATCAGACCCATGAAGACAACTGTATGACTGACCTGGGCTATGTCATTACCTATATAGAGTAATGGAAGGGATTTTATTCCACAAACATTACTTATTGTTTACTAACATAGGTAGACAATACAATTTTGTTTAGTAATGTTATAATAAGAGAAGAAGTATTGTGAATGTTTTCTTTAGTTTTTAAATAATTTCCTACCTCCCAGAGAAGTTCAAATCCATCTCTCTTCTTAATTTCAGTAGCCAGATACCTGTAAAAGTTAGATAAGGTTGAGGCTTATTATTACAGACAGTAAAGAAATATTTTGTCCATGTGATCATTGGATTTTTTAAATTTTGTGCTGTCATGGGAACAAGGAGTATCAATAAAACATCATTACAGACACCTTACAGCAGATCATTGCAGCCTGGGACTAAAGTAAAGCATCCAGAGAGCTTCACCAGAGGTCACATTGGCCAGAGAGGTCCGTCTGTAACTAGGGGTCGTCCTTCAGTCGGGGACTGCCTGTACTTTCTTTTTCTCATGATGGTACAGGGATCTCCTCAGATCTATGAACTGTAACCTGTTGCCTGTGGAAAGGACTGAAATGTCTATGTGACAGGTCCCTTTAATTGTGAATTATATCCGTATTGATATTTTCACTAAAACCCCAAGCTTCATTGTAATACAGTGATAAGCTGCCAACTTGTCTCGTATTGTAGAAGTAAATCTCATTTATTAACATCTTTCTATTTATTCCATCAGGTACAGATAAAAATAGTTTTACTGAGAAGGTAAAACATTGTGCTAATGAAATGACATTTGAAACAGATGCATGAAGGAGAAGAAAACAATAATGCCAAGAAAATGTGATGTATTGACAGATATACAGATTCTCTTGTCAGATTGAATGGAGAATGTGTTTTTATCATGTGCTTATTTTCAGCCATTATATTATCTTCTTATAAATAACCACATTTTAAACAAAAGGGCCATTGAGCTAATAGGATATGGAGAAATAAGCTGAAACTATGATCCTCAAGAATATATTACCCATTAATATTAAACCTTGAGAGCAAATGTTCAGCATAGATACAACTCTCAGATGGTCTACATTCAGATATTCTGTTCTCCGTCATGTTACACAGTAGAGAACAATATGTATGCTATTAAAGAAAAAGCTGTCAACACCAAGGTCACAAATATGTTCAACATAGGGCTCTGCAGATAATGGGGCACATTTACTTACCTTGTCCCTCTGAGTTCCCGAAAGTACGGAATGCACTGTGTCGCAATTCACTTAGATGGTGCACCCGATTTCCTGCATCTGTCGCTTCCCCACTCAGGTCCCCCGGAGTTCACCTTCTCCTTCCCGGTGCATATAAGTGCTTGGCTTGCGACACAATTTTGAAGTTAAATCCCGCGTTTTGTCCGAATCCATCGGATCGTCTGAAGACCCGCCCCACCCACATTTGTGTTGCTTGAAAGCCGGCGCAATTGCGCCAAAATACAGTCGCGTGCGCCAAAGACCCCTTTTAAATCCCTGTCCCAGCAACACAAAATGGAAATTGTTGGGATGTCCGACGAAAGTGCCGCTCCCGGGGCCCTTAGTAAATGAGCCCCAATGTACCCAACACGAAAACCATTTAGAGAATACAAATATTCTTAAGGGTGGACACAACATTTAGTGCAATTTCTTTTGCACAGTTTTAGCTATTCTTTTGAAAATCCTAGACTTCTCATGCTGACCTACCAAGACTTATCAGTCTTATCCACCGGTCAGCTCCTGAGCTAGGTGAGGACAATCACTGTACTTTATTTAAATTTATAAAAAATATAATATAAGAATGTATGCATTCATATAATATGGGTAAATTGTGCAAAAACACCCCAGTTCATTTTTTACACTGTAGATACTTGGGAAGATTTATGAAAAGTGTTATAAGGTAAGACAGTACAGAGTTAGACTAGACAGTGTTATGCTGCACATGATTCATATATGAGTCTGATTCTGGATGATAAATCTGGTGTAGTATAAGACTCTCTAGTCGTAATTTGCACCTCCTACTAGTTGGCTTATTTTATGCCAGGAAACGGGGACATAAGATTTTGTGCTGTAAAGCCATGCCCCCTTTTTATAGATCAAGGCATTCAATATTTTTTGGCACAATTTATGACAGAAATCAGTCAGAAACAAATTGATAAATCTATGTAGAGCTGTTGATGGCAGATTATCTGTAAAAACCATTAATGTGGAAACTAATAGAACAATATAAAACTATTATAAAAAAAAACAAATTGCTTTAACAAACATATATGTGATATTCACTGGACTTAGAAGAAAGAAGATAAAAAATCTGCTGATTCGCCAGTACTAACTTTTATCTCTGGCACAGTATCCACATTGGGTAATCAAAATGCTTCTGTTCATCTACTCACAGTACACTTTTACAGTTTCTGCCATTTATGCCAAAAGTCTGATGTTTAAGTTTTAGACACACATCTATACAAAGTTGAGTGAGTAAAATAGATCTGACTTAAAGTGACTTAGAAAGTACTATATTGTGCTAAATTATGCCGTATTTGCGTTCTAAAACATTCAAAAAATTCAGGTTGGCTATGGAAAAAAACTGTGTAACATGTTGGGGAAATGGGACCCTTCAGACAGACTTGTTGTCTGGCACAAATTCACATCCAGGCAGTTTTGTCCAAATAAAAGTCCAAAGATTTATTTAACACAGTCCAACAGGAACTTAACAAGCTTTTTTATCATAAAACAAAAAGATAATGTCCTTAGTTACAGGGTAGCAGTACAGGTTCTGGTATATAACACAGGTCATGGAGTATGGACAGGAACCCTGCAACATCTAAACCCTGGATCTAAAGTCCAGTTAAAATATCATGGCCCCTAAAACATTGAGACCAGGAACCTTAAAGGGGCATACTGGCCATCAATCACTCTACCAAGTGAAGGTTTACATGATATAGTTGTACTGGTTTCCTTTTTCCCGGCTGATACACCTTATAAGAGACATTCAAAACTTTTTCAAGAATCTCAAAAGGTCCCTGCCACCAAGCCAAAAACTTGCTCTCAACAGTGGGTACCAGTATTAGGACACGGTCACCTGGGACAAATTCTCGCGGACCGATTGTATATCCTGCATTGTGCTTCTTGGGCCCTCTGTATATGCTCTCTCACTATTGGCATCACCTTGGAAATCCTTTCCTGCATTTGTGCCACATGATCAATAATGCTCATATAAGGGGTGTTTTCAGATTCCCACGTCTCCTTAGCTATGTTAACCCCTTCACGCTCTGTGATGGATATATCCACCACAGAGCTATGAAAGGTGTATGAAGAGGGCTCACTGGCTGAGCCCTCTTCATACAGAGATGGGCTTTGCTGCATATTGCAGCAAAGACCCATTGCTATCACCCGCGGTCAGTGCTTGCACGCCGGCAAAGTCCCCGTGAAATAATAAATAACATCACAGGAAAGTAAAATTTGTTACGCACAAAATAAGCCCTCACAGAGGTCTGTTTATAGAAAAATGAAAAAGTTATAGATTTTTGAAGGTGGAGAGCGAGAAATGAGCAAAAAAAACCTGCGTCGTTAAGGGGTGAAGCAGACCTCGGGGGTGCCTACCATACAGCAATTCAAGCGGGGAGAATCCTGTAGAAGCTTGAGGGACCTCCCTAATGGAGAACAACAAATAGTGTAACAAATAGTCCCAATCATTACTATGTTTCTCCACTGTTTTTTTTTTAAATTAACTTTAAGGTTTTATTAAAATGTTCTACCAGTCCCTCAGTCTGGGGATGGTATATGGAAGTTCTTAGCTGTTTAATCTTTAGTATCTTACATAATTTTTTCATCACCCTTGACATGAATGGTGTACCCTGGTCAGTCAGGATTTCTTGTGGAAGACCCTCTCTGGTACATATATGGAATAGCTCATGTTCAATACACTTAGGCCCCTTCCACACTTGCATTGCAGATCACTTCAGAGTTTGATCAGGGTGCAATCAGGGTTTGGGCGATCACAACCTTTTCCACCATCTGCTCTTGTGTAGAGGTTGTAGCCACTTCCACACCAGGTGGAATAGGCAAAACATTTGGGACCTTGGTGGTTTCTCTTTGCTGAAAGTCCATTGCTGTACTCGTTGGGCCTGGACTCCCATACTGACCCCCAATCGTGCAAGTATTTCAGCCTTTAATCTGCTTTAGTCCTTTGAATTCTGAAAGGTGAGGTCATAATAAGCTTTTTGTGTCTCAACTGTCAAGTATGGAGCTAGCACTTCAGCCCACTGGTCTACAGGCAAGTTTTCTCTGTCTGCAATCCATTCAAAAACAGTAAGATGAGCCTCCACATCATCCTCAGTGGTCATCTTCTGCAAGGAAGCTCGTGCTTTCTTTTTTATAATTACATCTGAGGCTTGACCAGCTATGGCAACAACTTGTGGTACAGTCACTGCTTCTCATAATGCAGCCATTTGCTCCATAAGAAGGCCGTTAGTCTCCTGCTGCTGAGCATAAGCCTGCTGCTGGGCTTGTAAGGCCTCTGCATGAACCTTCTCCAAATGTTCCAGAGCTTGCTGCTGTTGGAGATTGGCTTGCATCATCTGTTTGATAAGTTCCTCCATTGCAATGCCTTTTTGCAGTCCTACAGCCACTTTCAACCAGGACTACAGATTACAGCTTCTAAAACTGCAATTCTGCCTGCCGTTGCCCCTAGCAATGGCTGCTCGCATCGAAAACACCATATGTGGGAAATGGGACCCTGCAGATAGACTTGTTGTCTGGCACAAATTCACATCCAGACAGGTTTGTCCACATAACAGTCCAAAGATTTATTTAACACAGTCCAACATGAATTTAACAAGCTTTCTTCAGCATTGAACAAAAATATAATGTCCTTAGATCCAGCAATGGATCTCACCCAGCTTTTCTGGCTTTTGCTCTAACTGTGTTGCTCAGGAACTGCAGTTGGTCTTTTCTTTAGAACAACAGTACCCAGCAACTCTTGCCTCTGTCCATTTTCTTCTTAACAATCTGAATACACACACCTGCAGCAAAAGGTTCAGGTATATTACACAGGTCATGGAGTATGGAGAGGAGCCATCAAGGCAGGATCCCTGCAACATCTAAACCCTGGATCTAAAGTCCAGTTAAACTATCATGGCCCCTAAAACATTGAGACCAGGAACCTCAAAGGGCCATCAATCACTCTACCAAGTAAAGGTTTACACATGTCTATAAAATATGCGCTGAATATATCACACCATGTTAGCCACGATTATAAAATTGACAACTGTGCTCTGTTTCTGGTCTGCCTTTAAGTCATCTCAATAGTCATCAGATAGTAATGATAACTCTTCCTGTGGTGCATTTCTAGGTAGATCTTCAAACCACTCTCAATTCCACAAATGTTAAGAAGTCTTCACAAGCATGACATGATTGTTGTTTTCCTGTCCTTGAAAAAAATTGTTTAGTAACCACTGATTACTAAGCCGTAGACAGGTTGCTGAAATCCAAGGATTTTTAAATAGAGAAAAATGAACTGATTCGTCTTAAGCGTGACAGACATGAGCTATAGCTCCCTGATGGATCTCAAAAATAAAGCTCAAACTAATAACACATAATTGATGTAACGGTACCTTCACTTGAATGAAAAAATGACATCTCTGACAACTTTAACACCTCAGAGTTGGCCTTGAGCAGTGGAAAAGAACTGTCCTCAAGATATAAGGTCAGAAGACTGGCTCAGAAAGCCAAATCTATTTTCAGACTCTGAGGCACATTAGTTCTGTATCCTTCAAGTAATCCCCAATGTAATATATCAGCAAGACATGAACAGTTCAGCAAGCCAAAATAGTTGAAATCTTCGATAAAAGAAATCGAAAAAATAAAACAGACAGTTGACAGATACACAAAAACTGTATCAAATCCCTTCATGGAAATTGCCTTCCAAAGCAAATCAGAGCATTTTGTGTAACTGCATCAGATAAGAAAAGCCTAAAGTGCTACAATAATCTCATTAAAGTTACAACATGCTCCAGAAACGCGCTGAAGTAATGACGGCAATATGTTCAAAGGTAAGAGCCAGAAGACAACTGGACAAGACGTAGTACTGCAAAGTGTTCTCTAAAAGCCTTATCATGGGATCTTGTTTTCAATTAGTGAATAAAGGCACACCGCTAGGGTGACTTTATTTATTACCCTTTACTAATAAGGTAATGGATTGATGCAAAACTCAGCGCTAGATAAATGAGTGCAGTGGCAAGAACACTTAGCAATTGGAAAGCAGGCCACAAAATACACAACAATAATACTTCACATATAGAAAAATGTATTGTGCTGTAAATAGATGTTACCGTACATTTCAGAAATTCAGCGACCTGTGCTCCTTGTTGACTGTAGTAGCTTATTTTCTTTTATGATTGATCACAATGCTTGCAGAATATATATTTTTTACAGTATTCATATTTTTTATATTAACTATATATATATTAAGCCAGGGAGGAAAGGGGCAAGTGACAGCCACTCTACATTGACCCAAGGTCACATACAGCAAAAGACGAGAATGTTGAAGGACTCCAACGATTTTGATTAAAAAAGAAGTCTCATTCATTCATTGAACAGGGGTGAAAACAGTGTATTATTTATTGAAATCCTTGGAGTGTGACAACATTCTTTTAGTCATCTTTTCCTTTTAGTTACCCTAGATCAAGGTCAAGTCTACTGGTGCTCCTTCTTTAAATGTTCTGCCCCCTTCTCTGGTTCTGTAGAAGGATCTCAAACTGCAATTACCAATGGTTTCAATAAGCAGACAAGTATTTAATTGGTAAAGAAAATTGAAAACATATATTATAAAAGTTAGCAAAAGTCCTTATTGACGCGTTTCGGGTATGACCCTTTCTCAAAGTGCAGGACTGTCTGTTTTTTCCGTTTTTTTTTCCCTTCACTTTATAAGTATTAAATTGGGTAATTGTAACTTAAAAACATATTTAACATAATTATAATAATACATACAAACTCTTTGCAGATATTGACCTGGATGGGACTTAAACCCAGGACCCCAGCGCTTCAAGGCTGTAGTGCTAACCAAACATAGTGTGTAGTGCCATCTCTGTGGAGTATGTAAATAAGTGGAATAGCAATTGAGCACAGATTCTGACCATGAGCAATTCATTGGTAAAGATCCTATATTGCTAAAGTACATTGTGTGATAGGTTTCTTTAGTATTAGTTCACAAAAGTGAAGACATGTTTTCTTGAATTGGGTAAAAGACTCTCACATTTTCAAAATAATATGGCAACATACTAGCAACCCCACGGAAAGGCCTCAGCCACAGCATATCCAAAAATTTAGGCCAATTAGTATGAAATGCACAGACATGTATGTATTCAATGGCTGTTGAATCTAATTCTGCAGGAATACTTAAAGGGAACCTGTCACCAGGAGACCCATTTTTAGCACTCCCCCAGTCCCCACAGAGCATAGTATATACACTGCCAAAGTGTTTTTGTATAAAAGATAGGTTTTACAGAAAAAAAAGATATGTTATATTGTACCTTTCATTAGCATCTGCTGTGTGACTAGGCAGTTGCCCACGGGGAGGGGCTGGAAAGGAGCAGTTCCCCCCACCCTTGGGAAACTGCTCCTTTCCAGCCACTCCCAGGGGACGAGTGCCTAGTCACACAGCAGATGCTAATGAAAGGTACAACATAACATATCTTTTTTTATACAAAAACACTTTGGCAGTGTATGTCCTATGCTCTGTGTGGACTGGGGGAGTGCTAAAAATGGGTCTCCTGGCGACAGGTTCCCTTTAAACAGTATAAATCAGTGTTAGTAAGATGTAAAGAAGTGAAGTAGCAAATGATGTCACTTTTTAAAAGAATCTGTAAGCAGGATATCTGCAGTTCCCATTAAAGACAACACAAACATTTAGTATTTGCTGCTTTTTGGTGGAAAAATCACATATACAAAAGTTACCAGGCTCTATTCATCTTAAATGGCCAAGTTTTGTGGGCATCTTAACCAGAATCCTGATTCATGGAGTCAACGTTAAAAGTCATCCCTCATGACTGGGGGTCCAGAAATGGAATAGAACTTGGTATCTTTTCTAAATGTGATTTCTCAAAAACAAAGCAGCAGATGCATGATAGGCAATTACTGCCCTATGGTTTTGGGACACAAAACCACCCACAGATATTTATTGCCTTGTTTTATCTTTATGCATTCAGTAAACAAAAATGACAACATAATATTCACCTCGTCCCTTGTTCCCTCTGCACCTGCGTGTTCCGTCAGGTGAATCCAGAGTATTACATCCCAGCTTCACTGTGCATGCGCCGGCCTACTGTCCAAGTTTCACTTCTCGTATCGTGAGAAGAGGCACTGGTGCAGGAGCGTCTTATTCCTATGTACCTCATTGGACTCACATCTAGGTGAGTATCAAGTTTTATTTTAATTTTTTTACATATAAAGACTTCAAAAAGGTCGATTTGGGACCCTAACTCACATGTCCATAAGGACCTGTAGATGGTTTAGGGCAGTGCCCTGGAAGAAGCTAAGCAGCGAAACCCTGGGTCGGGCGATGACCTGGCGTCCTCGTGGATTTGGAAAACTATTGGATTTTGGAACTGTCTACGCTATGTCTGCATCTTCTTTTATCTGTATAGCTGAGTATGCTACCAGGAGATTTTGAGCGGTTCCGTGTCTGTATGGTGCCTTTCAACAGTTCAAGTGATTTTATTGACGGATATACATGCAATACGAATCTGGAAGGAAATTGAGGGACTAGAACACTATATAGAGCTCCACACTACATAGTATTCTTCTACAGAGATCTTCGGATGTTTTTGGATCCATCCGTGACCGTTGGTTGAGCTCTTCCCATGGATAAGGTGCTGCATTTGTTTGAATTTTTATTTGGTTTAGGGCAGTGATGGCAAACCCTTTCGCAGCCGAGTGCCCAAACTGCAACCCCAAACTCCCCTTATTTATGGCGAGGTGCCAACCAAAAATTAAAGCAGTAACTTTTTACTCCCTGTTCTTCAACAACGTTCAATCATATTGGCCTCCTGAGGACAAGATGGAAAATTTGCATCGCTTTAGCTTCTTTCCAGTGTCCCTCTGTACACAGAATTGTGGGGCCAGCAGAAGGTCTTCCAAAGGTAATTCGGCCCTGTCTACACATTCCCCTCTTCCTACATACCCAAGTAGTGAAGTAAGTATCACTTAAATATATGACTGAAATCAGCATCTTTTGAGTGGCTTGGAACTGCAGGAAGATTCTTTGAGTCCTGCCTGGTGTGCTTGGGTGATGGCCTGGGTGCCCACAGAAAGGGCCACTAGGTTCGCCACCACTGGGTTAAGGTCTCCTTTAAGAATTTACTTTCCCTTTTAACATTATTTTGAAAAAGTTGAGAGAAGTTTTTAGCTACAGTAAGAGTTTCTTCATTCGAAATTACAAACTGGTTTTATGGTGCACAAGGGGCTCACATGAGGCGTTTTGGGGACATGAACTAATTGATTAGTTAGAAGCAAAGTACGTCTTATTCTCTTACTTGGATAATGCTAGAGTGCGGTTCACCCTCTCTTCAAGTCCTATGGTCCCTAAAGCTTTCCACATCATCCAGAATTTAAATGCATCTGCTCGTCTACTGCACTGTATAGACTTGTCCCCAGTGTCATATCGAACATCGTAGAATTTATCCTGCTGGAAGAGATATGAGGCTTCCGCTGAATGACATCTTTTAAGCAAGTCCTGGAAAAGATGATAAAAAAACTATGAAACAATACATCTAGGATTGCTCTGTTAATTTTATATAATCTGGATGTAATATAATAATAATAAGTTTGTGAATATTGTTAATCAGCCAAAATATATATTTTTTTACACACATTGGGGGACATGTCAAATTGTCTCATTTTTGCGACTTTTCACTTTTGCTCTCATTTTTCAATTACGCCTTGGTCTGCACCGTGTGCAGTGTCATTATGTATCTTTATTTTCCAGATATTCTGTGAAATTTTTCACTTATGTATCACTTTTTTTGGTTATTTTTGCTTATCATGGACCCTGTTTTGACATGTAAATTGGAATCATTTCACATGCTTTAAATGTTTAATATTTTTCATAGTAACCTATTTTTGAAAATTCATAAATTTTTGCATTTACATTTTTTTTTTTTGGTTACTTCTAAGGGTGCGGTCACATGTTGCTTTTTAATTGTATTTTGAAACACATTACAACAGCTGAGGAGAGGTGATTTGCCTAATTAGAATACTGTTAACATTTGCATTTAAAAAACACTATGTAAACGTGATGTTAACACATACGCTAACATTGCATTTACTATGCTTTTTGTAAACACAAATGTTAACAGTAATGCAATTTTGCAAATCACCTTTCCTCAGCTGTTGTAATGCGTTTCAAAATGCTATTAAAACGATATCAAAACACAACGTGTGACCTCACCCTTAACATCATGTGTGACCGCAACCTCATATGTCATCATTTCCCTGGGGTGTGACTAGAGTGCTTAAAAATGCAGGACACAACCTCAAATCCAAAATTTACAGTAGTATCCATTACCCTCTCACATGGCTTGTGTCCATGTGGATTTGAGACATTTGCAACAAAAAGTCTCAAAAAGAAGCCAAATTTGCACCTGCCAGAATAGGAAAACATGAACATGTATCACAAGTAAAAAGACAGGATCATACATACATAAGGCACAAAAAAGAGCTGCCAAATGTCTCTAAAATTCACCACAGAAAGATAAAACTATAATACATCTCCCCCATTGTTTTTTTGACAAGTCCCCTTAGGAACTGAAGTCCAGATGCAATAGTATCCTTTTTAGCCCAATGTTAATACTGTGTACACAAGCATCAGCAGATTTTTTGGATTTTCATTAATCTGACTGACAAATATTGCATTGAAAACTAATCTTTGAGGCAGTGATCTTTGAAAGAAGATAGCATGGATGCATACTGTATCTGTCGTGTGGGGGTCTTCTTTGCCATTATTTGCACCACATTTATGAAATGATGCATAGTGTTTGAGAAAATTGTTGCATCTACACTTTTGTCCAGAGTGAGATTAGGGCAACATGTGCCACTTCTTTTAAATTCAGATTGGTAAATCAGGTGTATAGGGACTTACCACATAAAATTTAAAAGTAGAGTTAACGGCACAAAACTGAAAAACTTTTCATAAAAATATTGCTCAAGTAAGTTTTGAGTGCCAGCCTTGACATATCCCCCCTTTTATTTTTACAATTTGAAATACATTTATTATACGTGCATGTTGTTTAATACATCTTGCACATCTTTATGCATAAAACTGTAGCTAAACCATGTATACCACAGGTGATAATAGTCAACTTTGTAATTTTGTAATATATTTCATTAAGCAAAGCAGCTACTCTGTGCCTGTTTTCTGCTTGTCTCTCCTGTAGTGAGCAGTGTTTCTCAAAGCCCTGTGACATATTATAAAGATAATGTCAGGAGGTTACAGCTTATTTTCTTTCATATCTAGAGAATATTTCACTTGATGATTCAGTTCTGTAAGGAGATTCGACTATCCAGTGACTCTTTGTACAGAGTAGAGTCATTGGAAAAATTATCTGGCTCCTTTATCGCTCAGCTGTCAGTGGTGTAAAAGACAGAAAGAAGATATACACAAACCGCTTAAATAAGGTAAAAATACAGGGAGAAGGAGGATGGTTACAAAGTATTACATCCTTCCCTGGCCTCTCTTATTCGAATGATCAGGGAGGTCACATCCAGAATACTTAAAGGGAACCTACCACCACGATTCTACCTATAAAGGTAGAACAGGTGGTAGGTGCATGTATGGGACGTGAGGATAGCCCTTTTTAGAGCTAATCCTCACTTTCCTGCTATCTTTTAAAAACTTTAATAGCCTAATATGTTGATTTTCTTAAGTGGCTACTGGGGCATGGAGTAGCCAGACATGGGGCTACTCATCGTGGCTACTGCATGCTCCAGTAGCCTCTTTTCTCCTCATAGCTGCGCACCCTCGTCCAGGAAGCCGGCACTCTGACCAGCCCATGGATACGCGGCCACTGCTCCGAAGCCGGAGCTACTGTGCTGCGAGGAGCTGCGCGCCGAATACGTCAGGGTAGGAGGAGAAAAGAGGCTACTGGGGCGTGGAGTAACCACACCAATTTGTGTGCTGCCGATTTGTGTGAATGTTTTCAGCTGTAACTCAGCCTTTTTCAAACACATGGAGCTGCTGGTTGAGAAACGAGTAGATGATAGGAGCGTAGGTAGGAGAGCGTAGCCATGCCTTAGGAGGACGCGGCTATGCTTTCCTTCCTACAGCAGCTCCATGTGTTTGAAAAAGGCTGAGGTACAACCGAAAACATTCACACAAATTGCCGCAATAAAAATATATTCAGTTTGCATTTAACAACTGGTGTACCAGAATTTATTCTCATTAAACCCAGAATATTAACAGAAGCCATTTACTGGCCTCCGCCAATGTTCACTCCTCCCTCTTTCAAGTAGAGTGGAGGAACAGGACTGTAAGTGCATACAGTGGGATTCGTCCCAGTTCTAGTTCACCCAACATATCCTTGCAATGGAGGGCTACAACAAGGTCTGAACCTAGCCTTATAAGAACGGATAAACCCAAACTGAAATGTAATTAAGGATCCAAATATTTAATAAAATATATACAGAGGACTGTATATTTAAATATGTTGCATTTCCCTTTAAGCTGAGTCTATTTCAGTCTTGTTGTGAACATGTAGACAGCAGACAATACCGTAGGCAGACAACTGATTTACGCTGGGATTTTAACATAATTGCTGCTGCCGGAGCTTCTAATCACCCAGACAACTTTTGTGTAGGTGTGATAGATAGAAATACATTTAACTATTATTCAGGTTTTTATCATACTTTAAGACCAGCTGCCGTTACAGGCTTTAATGATCCTACAGTGTTGCGCCTGCTAACGGAAATGATAGAGCATGCAAAATTTTTTGCGTTACTCCTAGTTTGATGAATAATGAGAAATGTGGAAAATCATATTGGGCTGTGACAGAAAAATTCTTTCACTCGGCATAATGCAAACCAAACCAATCTCTGTAATGATTGCTATACTCCCCAAAGAAATGCCATCTGTTTTCTATGCCTCTGCTTTATGATATAAGTTGGCTGCTCTGTACATTTCTGCCATAAAAGTTGACAGTATTTCAACAGTGCATTAAATACTGGCGGTGAAAAAAATAAAAAAAGCAACAATCCAATCTTCTTCAAGTACTAGACGAATGATATTTCACTGAAAGAAAGACAGACTTTAATTTTCTTGACAACTCCTGAGATGACAACTTTGGCATCTTAACATGAAAATTCTAAGGTCAAAACACAGAAATAGCTACTGATATGTATTATACTCTAAATAAATTTTTATTCCACATATGTATCTTATCTATGGGAGCAGATATTGGATTTGAGAAGACAAGAAACACACAGAGCCCTGGTGTTTAATAACAGTTGGAGTAAGTTTTTGGTGGTACTTTTTGAACTTTTACAATTTTCTGAAGTCATTGCTTTTAGAGTGCTTTTATTTTTAATTTGATTTATTTATTTTGTTTTGCACCATAGTTTGGTTTGGCATTGCACCATATTTGGGTTAAGTAAATCTCATTGAATAACTATTCATTGGACAAACAATTCTGCCATAGTTTTTTTGTTCCATTTCCAGGTGGCATAAATTACATTTACCCTTTTTCACACATTTTTGATGAATACAGTTATTCCAAATACCCAAATGGTCAGTTATCAGTTATTTCTTCAGTTTAGTGGTCAGAAGACAGGCAGCACAGGATCGGAGTCAGGGATGTAGCAATAGGTCAGGACAGGCAGCACAGAGTCTGAGTCAGGAATGGAATTGAGGTCACAATGGGAAATTTGGATAATTGCAGTGGGTTTGAATACAGCTTTCTCTCAGGCATGGAAGCACAAAGATCCGGCAGGGGTCGCAGGAGGAGGCTTGGCACATATAGCTAGTCAGATGGGCAGCGCCAATTAGCGGTGTGCTGGACCTTTAAATCTCAGACGACCGGTGCGAGTAGGGGAGGAGACCGCTCGAGGCACACGGGTGTGCTTGCGACCCGAAACATAGGAGCACCTGTGACAATGTTTTTTTGTGCCTAGGTGTTAATACTGCATTAATAAGTTATTAAATATAGTTATGTTAAATTTTCATGTAGACGTTTTGGGCAGCATAAAATGTTATGTTTAATAAATCTAAAAATTTTAAAAACTAAATTAAAAAAATTAAAACAGTTGGGGTAAGACTTTGAATTGGTCTTACAGCTAGTGGGTGAAAAAAGAAGTAATAGGGGACTAGGAAAAGAAAAATGGACACATTCAGTGAGTCCTAATTATGAACCCAACAGACTTGCCCTACCTACTTACTTGATCAACTCTAGGCAGGGCCAACGACTGGACGGTGAAGTTCAAAACACAGACATAAAGACAACACACTACAAACAGATAAGAATAGTCACCAGAACCAGGTCACAACAAAGATGATCAACATAAACACAGTAGAATAGTGCAAACAAAAGCCAACCAGATGAACCTGAGCTACACTGCAGAAAAAAGATGTGTGCGATGCTAATCAATCCAAACATCATAGCAAGCTTAGATCCCACATTCAACCACATACCACAGACTGAGGATGACACCGATATTGATGTTACCATGGAGTTCTCAGAATCAAAGTTTCAGTCATGAACATGGTATCCTTGTTTGATGAAGCCCAAGAACCACTTGCTTAAAGGGTTAGTTGCATTTGAAAGGCCTGTTACAAATTTTGCATTTGGGTTGAGAGGTATTAAGTTGCACTTCTGTCTCACGTATCAAAATATATTATATTTCACCAGTGAAACTTCATGAGAAAGCATTTCATATATATAGATCTCTTTAAATAGCAAATGAAAGTGCAGACCTTTTGCAGGAGCTCAGCCCAGCGATATATTGTACAAAGATATGTATAGAAAAAGACAGACTTGAAAAGGCTGAGTGGCACTTTGACTAAGAGCCTGAAAATGAGAAAGCCTGTACTGATTATACGGAAGAACAAACTCGCTAAAGATAATGAATTCATACAAGTGAAGACCTTTTTTTTATTCCCAGTGTGATAGTCACAGGTTGATCCAGGTAGAAAATTACTTTTTGACTGCCGAATTGCAGTTCTTTAAAAGACAGGTAAATCGATCAGTTTATCTTACAATGGAGTAAGCGTCATGGTTCCTTAAGCCAAAAAATTAGGAGGCAATAGTTCTATTCATTAAAACTACAAGAAAATTGGTGAAGTGTAGAATTCTTTTGAAAATAAACATGCGCCTAAGGCAGCAGTATACAAACAGATTTGGAGATCCAACTTCAGTTCCGCAATGTTATCATTCCATAATATCTTATTCCAGATTACTGCAGTAAGTGTGACACTCAAAATATCTAAATTTTAAACATGAAAAACCAACAGACGCTTATTTTCCATAAAGATTCCTTCTAAAATATCAGTTGTGCATATTCACCACAATATTAATATTTCTCTTCAAAAACGCCAGACTTAGTTTATTGCTGCCCTAGGTTCTACATAATCATGGTCCCCTATTGTAACCATGCAGATTAACATAATCCTCAACATTGAAGGCTACAGGAGCATCCCAAAATTAATAATAATAATTTGTTTATTTACATAGCGTACACAGAGCTTACAAAGTCAGTCCCGGTTCCCATGGGGCTCACAATCTAATCAATCAACCAGTATGTTTTGGAGTGTGGGAGGAAACCTTTGCAAGGAGAGAACATACAAACTCTTTGCAGGTGTTGACCTGGATGGGACTGGAACCCTGGTCCCCAGTGCTGCAGGGCTGTAGTGCTAACCACTCAGGCATTGTGCTGCCCAAAATTGTAAAATCCTGAGACTTTATAAAAGATCCATAGACATGCATGACCACCTCTCAATTTCTTCTCAGAATGGCCCTCAGTGAGGGGGAATTCTAGAAACTCTCAATGATGGTGTGAACACAAAATTTGATGAAGAATGATATTGTATACCATAAATCAACAAAACTATGACGTAACCTAGATATATAATAATGGGAGAAATGTATCACTATCTTTGGCTTTTTGAGTGTTTTTCTTTTTGTTTTTTTTGCATCAAATTGATTTACCTGGCTTAACAGTGAAATTTGAGACTTTTTTGTGCTTTGAAAGTCCCATATCCCAAGTGCGCATTGCAAATTTTTCCTCAAAAATATGCAGAAAAGCTTGCATAATCTGCTGCAAAAATGCACCAAATGAGGCACTAAACTACCCATCATTGAGCGATGATGATTTTAATTGCAATATTTGTAGCAAAAAACCCAGTGAATTCAGTGACAAACTATTCAAGGCGAGTTTGCGTCCACTTTGCTAAAATATTGCATAAAAAACACAAAAATTACAAAACACACTGATAAATACTACTGAATGGTACTGCATTCAGAAGTTTTGGCTTTGGGCTAGCTATGTACTAGAGGGCATTAGCTGGCTATATACTGGGGGTATGGGCTTACTGGCTATATACTGGGGGTGTGGGCTGGCTAGCTATATACTAGAGGGCATGGGCTGGCTATATACTTGGGGCATGAGCTTACTGGCTATATACTGGAGGATTTGGGCTGGCTAGCTATATACTAGAAGGTATGGGCTGGCTAGCTATATACTAGAGGGCATGGGCTTACTGGCTATATACTGGGGGGTGTGGGCTGGCTAGCTATATACTAGAGGGCATGGCCTTGCTAGCTATATACTAGAGGGCATGGGCTGGCTATATGCTGGGGGTATGGGCTTACTGGCTATATACTGGGGTATGTGGGCTGGCTAGCTATAAACTAGAGGGCATGGGCTGGCTAAATATATACTAGAGGGCTTGGGCTGGCTATATACTGGGGGGAAGGAGGGCCAATTTTTTGTCTAAGTTTGCACCAGAAAAAGGGTGTGTTGTCCAACACTTAAGAAAACTGTGCATCTAAATGGGCATGGTAGTGTTTAGTTGGAGTTTGCACCACATTTATTACTGAACTTCACCACAATTCTGTCACATCATAAAGCAAAGTTTTCTAAGTAAAAAAAATCTGCAACTGCGTGCATCCTGAAAGCAGACCAGATTTACTAGGAGCAAGAGACAGTTTGGGATTATATGGTGCAAACTGCACATTGGTGAGGCAGACTTCACCGGTTTTCATATATCTGGGCCATTGCGTCACCTAAAAATATGATGGACTATAAAAAAACATTAGAATCTTGTCTTCTCATACTTTAGTCCATCTTACAGACAATTTCATTGTTTATATAGCTAAAAACTGGGATAACAAGTGGTACAGTTTAGGTCAGGTTGGGGGGTGTATCATGAGGTTATTTTTGAAAGTCAGTTTTTTTGGTATCTGCATTGCTGTAAGTTGTATCAAATTTACGTTGCATGATGAGTTCTAATTTACTGCATCTATAAGTCTTAGGATACTTTTAAAAATTGCCATTTCTTGGTTTCTTTAGACAATTGTGGCTTGTAGAGATGAAAACATATCCTCATTGTGGGGGATTGAGGGGCGTGGAGGGGGATATCCTAGAGCTAGGAGTGGACCAGGGTGTGCTTACCCTGTACCTGCATAACAGCTATAGCCTGGTACCAGTTATAACGCAATTCTATACATGCCAACTGGATACATCAGGAGGTCGGAGTCTGGACATATATATATATATTTGTAGAGATGGGAGGGGCAGCTTTTACATCAAGTACTGACACATGTGATAACCTCCCCTCCAAAAAAAAAAAATCTTAGCTGTAAAGTTATTGGTGGACAAGATTTTGGTGCATGTTAACAGAATTTTGATAAAACTTAGCCACTAATTGGAAAGGTTCAACCAAGAGTAGACAGTAAAAAGATATGCCACATTTATCAACCAATACCTGGCACTAAAGTAAAAGTGGCATATTTAGTGTCTCTCTAATGTTCTGCCAACAAATGAGACAGTATAAATAGATCTCGGCCATCTTTAAATGTCCTATTTTCTGAGCCCTAAGGACAAATAACTGTTTCATGGATCGTCCGTAGAGTAAATACACAGGGTGTTACACGTTAACTGCTAGGATTCTTTACGAGTTGTGCAAGAGATAAGAGATTCTTTTCTATTATTGTGTTACCCATCTGCCTGCAGACTACTCATTACAGATGATACTAATGTGAAATAAGTCCCAGACTTGGTTGCAGCCTGCTGTGATAGAAATTGATGTCGCTATCTCTGTCACAGCAGAATGCACAGGAATTCTCTTCAAGCTCCGCTATGTTTATTGGATGCGTTTTGCATTCAAACAAAAATAAACTGATTTCATCAAAGGCATTAAGCCATTTCCTATTAATATATATATATAAATACTTGTGCATTATCAGGATTAAATCTTGCTTCAGAAGCTTTCACTATAATAACACTGTACTTTCTAGATATGGAAATAAAATTCCCACCCATTTATGCTAATATGAAATATGGAGCGGGAATAGCCGGTGCCTCTAGATGTGCACCTCAGTAACATGCATATATTGTGATAACGAATCAGTACTTACATACTTACGTACTTACAGAAGTAAGAAAATAAATCTAGTGAACAGCCGCGCAAAAAGGAAATGGGCAACTAGAGCAGCTCAGCTCTCTGACACGTCTTATAATTCCCCCCCATAGACAATGTGACAGAGACAGTCACTGGAATGAGAGTGCCAGCGACAGACTGTTACTGAAAGAGACTGCCGGCAACAGACCATCACTGAAATGAGACTGCCGGCCACAGACAGTCAGTTAAGTAAGACTACTGGTGAGAGAAAGTCACTGAAATGAGACTGCCAGTGACAGACAGTTGCTGAAAGAGCCTGCCATTGACATTCACTGAAATAAGACTGCCGGTGACAGTCACTGAAATGTGACTGCTGGCAACAGAAAGTCACTGAAAGAGACTGTCGGCTACAGTCACTGAAAGAGAGTGTCAGAGACAGACAGTGGATGGAATAAGAGTGTCACAGACAGACAGTCAATGGAATGAGAGTATCAGAGACATACAGTCGCTGGATTGAGAGTGTCAGAGATAGACAGTCACTGGAATGAGAGTTTCAGAGGCAGACAGTCACTGGAATGAGAGTGTCAAAGACAGACAGTCACTGGAATGAGGATGTCAGAGAGTCACTGGAATGAGAGTGTCAAATAAACAGTCACTGGAATGAGGGTGTCAGAGACAGTTGGTCACTGGAATGAGAGTGTAAGAGACAGATAGTAACAGACTATCAAAACATTTATAAAAAAGGGACAGTCAGTGACAGAGATGATCAGTGATAATCTGAGACAGCATATAGATGCATATAAAATATTTTTTTAACCTATTGTATTTTGTTGTAGCAGTTAAAACAGTTATTTACTATCCCAGGCAATAACGGGAGCTAAAGCAAATCTAATATATAAAGCTGAGTATATGAATGTGTTTGTATGTCCGCTAAAGGAATCTGCACTGTTGCATTTTCAATCACCAAATTTTGCACAGCTCTCTGTGACTCAGGGAATGTCATAGACTCTATTTTGAGCTTAACTTTTTAACTCCACGCTTTCCAAAATACACATATTAACCACCATATACAGGAACCATTGTCTGCTGCTGCTGTGGCAGTTAGAAGCTGAGCCATGTTTAGTTGCTGTTCTGCTACAGGTCATTAATATGAGCTATGAGCTAGTCACTGACCACAGTCCACAGTCCAGACAGTCAGTGGAATGAGGGTGCCAGATTCAGACAGTCAGTGGAATGAGGGTGCCAGAGACAGACAGTCACTGGAATGAGGGTGCCAGAGAAAGACAGTCACTGAAAGACACTGCTAGAGACAGACAGTCACTGAAAGAGACTGCCAGAGACAGACAGTCACTGAAAGAGACTGCCAGTTAATTTACAACAAATGTTGCATAAAGTACATGTAAATTCAATAAATTGTGTAATATATTTCACAAGTGGCTGTTTCTCTATTAAATGTAATTCTTCCTGATAACTTGAATGTTTTTTAAGTCATCAAATTAATCTTTTATGGAGGAAGGATGTGGAACAGGGAGTAACAGCATCTCTACCTATCAGGATAGGGGATAATAAGCTGATTGATAAGGGTTTGACTGTTGGGAACCCATTGATCACGATAAGGGTACCCCAAGCAATGCAGAGGGCAGGGTTTCCAGTCTTACTAATGGTTGGAATGATAAAAAAGAGCATGTGCCCTGCTGCTCCATTCATTAATATACAAGTGACAATTTTGTGGACATAAAACAATAAACATAATGATAGTTGGTACAACACCTTTAAACTTACTGCGGAATCTTAAAGCTGGTCTTCTATGGCATAAGTTACTGCAGTTACTTCAAGAGTAAATAAGGATTTGACACATAGAATTGGTAGGGAGCAGTGTGAATTAAAACCTCGCTTTTATTTATGATCATATTTTAAGTAATGAAATGGAGCATATCAACTCCAACCGAGTAACATACATTTTTCCAAGGGGTACTCAGCTTCTTTGAGAGTGGGGGCAACCAGAAACGACTGTCATTTTTTCAATGACATATTAATTAACCCATGCAAGTCCAAAGTGGTACAACCGTACCTTTTTGGACATGTATTGGATAATTAACCAATGATATCTTTTTGGATTTGCATTGATTAATAAACCTGTCATTCCTGTAAGTAATGGATCAATGATGGTTATTTCCGCCCGCCCCTGCCACCCGAAGAAGCCAAGTCCCCTCAGCAAAACGTACGGCACTCAATTGGAGTTGGCATGCCCATTTTTATTCTTCAAATTTTATTATGAAAAAGCTTAGTCTTAATACACACTCACCACTATCCCTATCTTTCCCTACAACCAACCATTCTATGGGGGAGATTTATCATAGGTGTGCAAGAGCGAGAGTTGTTATAGTTGTTCAAGTCAACCAATCAGAACTCAGATTTCATTTTATCACCAGCTGTAGGGATATGAAAGCTGGGCTCTGATTGGTTACCATGGGTTTCTAAAACAGTTCAGCTTTCACACATGTCTGATAAATATAAAATGAGGAATCAATATCTCTACAATAATAAAGATATGACTACTGTTCCTATAATTCATTTTAAACCTACCAAACTATCCAATAAGTGTAAAGTAATACCTTGAATGTTTTAGAACAAATTGCATTTGACCATTGAAAATAAATTAGCGTTGGATGACATGCCAAAACCATGAGCTTATAATAAGGTATACAGCATATAAAACTGTATACAACTAGGTCTCTCCCCTTATATGTCATGCACAGGGAGCTACACTATAGCACACATTCTCTAATATAGAGGTATACACACCTGACTAAAGTTCTGTACTGTATGACAGCATGTACTATCTTCTCCTTATGTACACAATCGGTGTAGGATGTATTACTTGTGCAGTGCTCTAACCACTGTTGTATTCATTTTGCATTCGCTTTTATAACAACCCACCCCCATCAACAAAATATTTCATCAAGATCAGGAAAATATATCCTTATTTTTCAATTATGTTCTGTATCCTGGATAAGGCATCCAAGAAGAGCTCATGCGTATGAAGAAATCTCCAGCCATGCATAAATATACAGGTAATGTATCTGTATCACACATAGGCAAAATCATAATTTACCAGGAAATAGAATTTTTGTTTTTCATTCTTATGTCACATATGGTTGAACAATGTTCTTGTTCATTCAGCTATATTATTAATCTATGAAAATGAAAATATATGCACATGCATTGTTATTTAAATTGAGCCTGATACCATGAAAACGACATCTTTAAAGGAAATCTACCAACAAAATCAACTAATATAAATTTGGGATACTTGCTCATAGATCCAGGCACTGTGATTGTAGTCTGCATCCTTCTAAAATCAACTTTTAAAATTATACTAAGAGCCCCTCCGTGCTGTAGCTTCACAGGCTTTTACACTGTAAAGAAGCACTTCCCCATCCCATGATGTGCTGAAACTCTCTCTGCTGCAGTGAGATTACATAAAGAAGAGAGAGGGGGAAGTTCTGAGGGAGCAGAGGAAATAGGTGAGACACTGTAGAAGCCTGTGAAGCTGCTGTATGGAGGATCTCTGGTAACACCCCTAGGAGCCCTCCAGGTTCATTAGCATACTTAAACAAGTTGATTTTAGATGGTAGGAAGCCATGGATAACAAACATAAGAATATTACCACAGTCACTGGGGCATATTTACTTACCCGGTCACTCGAGTTCACAGAAAGTGCATTGTCCGTCTATAATTCAGCATGCAGCTTTTCACTAAGATCGTGTGTCTGAAATCATGAATGAGTCGCTTCCCCGCTCAGGTCTGACAGAGTTTACTATCTTTTTGGTGGTGCATCTTGTGCAACACAATTTAAAAGTTAAATACGTTGCTCAGTCGGAATCAGTCAGACGATTCGACGGCACGGCTCCTAATTTGTGTCACATGGAGGCCAGCGCACCTGAGCCACAAAAGGGTTGCGTGCACCATAATCCCAGAGCACACACTTCTTAAATACCTGTGCAAACCGTTTTAGCCATTAAGAACATAAACAGTCTGACAAAAGGACACAGTGTGACCCTTAGTAAATGAGCCCCACTGTGTCTGAATCTATGAGAGAGTGTCCCTGGTTTATAATTTTTGATGAAAGATTTCCTTTTAGTGTCATCTGCAGGTACCAAGTTATGAAGCAGGAGTAGCTGAGCAGATTAATGTGTAGTTTTGTGGCAAAAGAATCAGAATAACCTTGTGCAAAATTGGATTTGCCAGACTACATCAATGTTTAACTAGGGTCTGTTGGGGAGTTTTTATTTTTTATAAAATATATTTTTTTTAAACTGTGTGTTTTTATTAAAAAAAATAAATTTTGGCTTTTGGATTACGATACCCCCTTACTATTACTGGTGTGCCACTAATTGTACCAGAAAAAGTGGGCTAGAAATCAATAATCTGGGATAGGTAGGGGCTGGGCCTAGAATGGGTGGACTGGTGGAGGCTACGTTAGGAAAGAACAAAACCATGTACTCTTCCATCCAAGCTGCTACTGCTTTATTGTATTTGTTTAATTATGGAAAATAAGGAAAGGGAACACCACTTTTTCTTAAATTTATTTATTTTAGAAGAAAACATACAAGGAACCCTTTCCTTTTCTACAACATTCCAGTTACAATAAAGCAGCATCACTTAGGTTGGCAAACCCACAGTTTTTGGGAACCCCACATCTTAAGGCTCCCATAGGAAAGGGTACCTGCATGGCCCAGAGATACCTCACAACACATCTACTTTCTCCTTTGAAATGGAAAGCAGCGACACCATTAAGAAGCCAAAAGGCTAAAGGTACTTACCTAAAGGTAAGTGGTCATGGCTTCAGGGGTCAATAACCAGTAACAAACTAATCAATTCATTCACATGGCTGAGCAGCTCCTACAGCTCTGGAGCAATCCAGCTATTCTAATGAAATGAAATGAACAGTCTTAAAATAGAATGAAAATAGCGCTAACACAATTAATTGGATTGTTGGTGATGGCTACATCTGTATCTACTGTTTGGATACTATGTTTTATGTTGTCACATAAACTTGTATTACATGTTGGCTATACATCATAGGACATGTGATAAGTTCAGCTATGACCATTTATCTACTAATGGAATCAACATCAAAGAGAGGATTTTTGAAAGTTGGTAGAATCAGATTATTGAAAAGTATCTTTACAATGGAAATTTAAACACTGATTCTAACCATGATTAGTTATAGGGTTTTCCGGGTGTGTAAAAAATATACAGATGGCCTGGGGGGGGCTCTCTGTCCTTTGCCCCAGTTTGTTTACAGAGGCAGGCACACTCCTCTCCGACAACTTGCGCCCACCCATCCCCCTGCTGCCATGCCTGATATGCATTGAAACTAATGCAGTATTAGGCGCAGCGGCAGGGGATGGGTGGACATGTGTCAGGAAAGTGGAAGTTGTAGGAGCAGAACGTTATAGCCTTTGTAAACATATAGGGGCAAACCCTTTAACTATGGCTGTATTTACAATAAATAGACTAATATAAACTATTCCATAGCTTATACTAATCTTCTAAACTGAACTGAGCAGATTTTCTTATGCTGTCTCCAACTGGATGATAATCAGGGGCGTCGCTAGGTCAAAAGATCCGGGGCTCGTGCCCCGGATCTTTTGGCCGAAGCCCTGGATCTCCCTGGATCAGCAGGTCACTGGTCCCACTATCCGGGGAGCTTTTTACACTTTCATCCCTATCTGTGTCATCAGGACACAGATAGAGATGGGTAATGTAATGGTGCACGCACAGAGACGTCAGCTCTGTGCAGCACTACTCTGAGCAGGAGTCGTCATTATGCAACTGCATCGCGTCTCCTGCTTCATGCAGCTCAATACAGCAGCCGGGATCAGGAGGCGCGATCTGATGACGTCACCGCCAATCGTACTCCACAGAACACAGGATAAGCAGGGAAGACACAGGTGAGTATTAGTGATTTTTTTTTTTGTTTATTAGTAAACTGTATGGGCATTTCTTTATAAACATTACTGTGAACAGCAGGCATTATGTGGACTGGGGGCTTTTCTTTATATGGGGACATTACTGTGAAGAGGTGGCATTATGTGGACTTACTTTTTATGTGGGCATTACTTTATATGGGAGTATTACTGTAGACAGGAGGCATTACTTTATAAGCGGGCATTCTTATGGCCAATTCTATATAGAGGGAGCATTACTATGGACCAGACACATTACTTTATAAAGGGAGAATTTCTATATACAAGGGGTATTACTGTGGACTGGGGGAATTTCTATGTAAAGGGGGCATTACTGTGGACTGGGGACATTTCTATATAAAGGGTACATTACTGTGGACTGGTAGCAATTTGCTATAAAGGGGGTATTATTGTGGACTGGGGCATTACTTTATTAGTGGGGTATTGCTGTGGACTAGTGGCATTTCTATATAGAGGGGGCATTATTGGACTGGGGGGCATTAATGTAGACTGTGGGTATTAATACATTTTATGATGACTGTGGGCAATAAGGAATCTGAATAACATAAGATGTGTTTGTGGTAAACCACACAGGGATGGCATTTTGCTGAAAGAGGATACATGGATGTGCCGGGCCTAATGAAGAAGATAGAGAACTGGTACAATGTAAGGACATGTCACTGGCGTTCAGTGAATGGAATAGGTAGGGATTTCGCCTGTGTTTCCTGTACCTGTGTAGGTGCAGTTATTGTTGGTGCAAGAACATGTAATGGGGTTATGTACAGGAGTGGACACTTCAGAAAATTTGGTACATATGCATTGGGGCCCATGCCCCGGATCTTTTGCTACCCTAGCAACGCCCCTGATGATAATACTTGGGCATTTTACATTCACCAGTCTTATAGATGGCTTATTTTGTACAAAAAGTCACCAGAATTGTGTTGCACAATAAAGACAATTTACTAAATAAAATGTGGAAGAATCATCTAACACACCTTGTGCTATGTTGATAAAGTGTTTTAGACACTTTTTAGACATGTTTATGGGTGGTCCAAGAAGAAGGCATGAATTTAAGAAACAGTTGTAACTTTAAGAAACCTTTGATAAACCTGCTCCACTGCATCTTACACCAATTTCCATTGTTGGACGACCTGAAACTGTGTCTAAAACATTTTGAATGGAGTGGACTGCAATCTTTCAGGAATAATTTAAGAATTATGCCACATTATCCCCCGAGGAGTTGCATAAAATCATTATCCGTATACTATAGAGTTCTTAAAAAATCATAAATGAATTTTCAAGAAAGTAAAGAGATTACTGAAGCAAATCACATCTTTTGGAGAAATAGATTTCTTGATACAAGCTTGACTAACTTTTTGCAGAGGTCAGTACATGTATTGACAAGGGCAGAGTAGTGGATTATGTGTCTGCATTTCAAATTTGGTTTTCGATTTTTTTCCACTAGTAAAAAAGTTTAACAATCAAGTTGGAGTGTGCTGTAAATGTCTGGATATTTGTGTCAACTTAATAATAAATATACTGAAGTGATTGCTAGATATTTTAGAGATGAAGACCAAGAAAATACCTACAAGAGTATATGAATGGAATAAGGTCATCCAGCATCTCACATTTGTTCTTATTTTTTATTTTTTCGTTGACATTGATATTTATTTTTTGAAAGCAAGGCAGCAGGTCTGCCGTTTTATGTTACAAGGATATTGTCACCATAATGTGCTTTACGCACTTTTTCAGTACGCTATCTGTTGAATCAACAGATAAAACATGGATAAAAACACTTCATTGAAAATATCTCTTATTAATATACTTGAACTGTGTATATTCTGGATATATTTTACAGTATAAATTCTTGATGCTATGTTTCCATCATATGCTTTAGGGCTTCCATGTGTGCCCAATCTTCTTTACATTACCATCAAAATATTCTTTTGCTATTAGTGTTGAGTGGACCCAAACCGCAAAGTTCTGTGGGTTCGGCTCAACTACCCTTTAGCTATCTTTAACTCTTTAAATCAAAATGGCTATGTGTGCCAGCACTAAGCTGCCAAAGGAGCAGGGGGGCGCCATTTTGGGGAGGATCACCGCTCCCCAATAATGATGATGTTAGTGCTGGGGCGTGCGCAGCCTCTGTAACTTAACTGCCGCTGTCAACTTTGTCAGTGAAATGAAAACAGTTAACACCCATAATCGGTGCAAGCAACAATTGTGGGTGTTACTGATTGGAGTGTGGGTTCGGTATCTGAACTCAGACCCAAAAAGAATTTCCAAATTTGTACTAGGCCGAGTTTTAACAGGTTTGTTCATTACAACTCGTTACTTTAACCCAGATGACTGCACATCTGATATCACCTTCCAGTTCATCAATACTACATGTGCTGAATGTGGTGGACATCTTGCCACAAGGATTTTTCTGGTCAAAACTACCAAGAAAGGCAGCAACTACGTCATAGAATTAACTTGGGAAAAGATAGCTTTTATACTTGTAACACATCAAAGGTTGATTGTTTTAAGTAGTTTGACGTGTATCGAGTGCTGATGTGGACAATAACATAAGTGAATAAACATTGCTGGTAGAGTTTCTGTTCATACAATAATAAGTGAATAAGCACAGAGAAAGGAAACCTCTTCTCAGTGGTCATAAAAAGTTGAAGAGACAAAGGTAACATTCTCTATTAGGTAAAAGCCACAGCTCTGTAAAGTGCTGCTCCACTTGACACTACAGGATAAAAAGGAATGGTAGAAAATAGCAGATTGCCTTCAAATCAGGTATTTTTCTACAATAAAATAAAATAATTTCATCGTATTTAAGCAAAACTCTAACTCAGACAACAAAAGATCCATTTCTACAGGAATTGACTTTCTACAACAATATTAACCTTATTCTTTTACTATATTGTTCTCTACAAAGCCTGTAGTATGACCAAAACATTCACACTTGTAAAAACTTTTGGTATGCATTCAGTTATTTTGCATAAATATTTAGCAGAATTTGCTAGGTATAGTTAGTGTTTGTCATTCCCTTTTTTCATATTTGGGGTTCCCTATTTGCATTTATAATGCAGATGTTTTCTATCTAGAAAAAATAGCTTAAAGGGGTTTTCCAGGAATCAGCATAATTCATATACAAATGGGCACTCAAAATATAAGCTAATATGTAATTAGTTGTTATTTAAAATTTTGCTCCCCTTAGCAGAAAATGCTGCTGACATAGACTGTAATGAAGAATTAAAATGCTACTGGCCCTTTAATCAGTCCGTTAATTTCCTCCGCGCGGTCCGTTGCAGGACAGAAGATGGCTGCTGGTCACATGTCCACATCACATGTCCTGTAGCTGCCTGGGCAGGTCATGTGATCACCACTACGTTTGGCTGTAGTCGGTTGGTTGCAGTGCATCCAGTATGGTCAGTGTTGTGGGGATGGCAGTTACATATCATTACTATGGTAACAGAGCAGCACAGTCTGTTACATCATCACTGTTAGCAGAGCATAAGTGGTAGGAGGAGTTACTGAGAACTAAAGGATCATGGAACTTGTAGTATCCAGTGGTGGCCATCTTAGTGATAACTCCACCTACTTTAGAGAGGTCATAAACTTTGTAAATCATAATGTCAAACTATTTAAGCTCCGTTTTGTGTCTAATGACATTGAGTATTGTTATATTCATTTAGTTATATCATCATGAATTTTTGTGTCAGACGTTCATATTCCTGGAATACCCCTTTAAGTAAAAGGGGCCAATATTATTTTTTTTTTATTGAGGCTCAGTAGTAGTCCTCATCTCCAGGGGCTTAATAAGTTCTCTCTGTAGTATGGCCTATGGAGCAATAACAACTATATGGATAGATGGAGAGGAAACTAGTGAAAAAACGAAGTAGAGAGGTCTGGCAAGGATTAAAAAAGATTTGTGGCATGAACAAGGGGATGGATATGGAGGATGGCAGTTATGATCTAGTAAACTCACTTAATAGACACTTTAATAGGTTTAGTGAAGATGTTGTAGTGAAGAAGTGGTGGATATTACAGATTAGTACAATAACGTGGTCTTGTCAGACATAGGGTCTGGTCTACTTTCCGAGTATAACAGTATTGAGGTGGAGGGACAGTTGAAAAAAATTAATTATCAAAAGCCTTGTGGACCGGATGGAATCCATCCACGAGTACTGAAAGTCTGTGCTTCAGAGTTAAGGGGTATTGTATGTGAGTTGTTTAACTGCAGTTTACTGGAATCATGTATTCCTAGGATCTGGAAGGTTTCCTTATATTCTTCCGGTGCCTAAGAAGTCTCTGGTGGTTAAGCCGGATGATTACCAACCTATTGTTATATCATCTCATGTCATGAAGACATTAGAAAGACTGATCTTGTGTCATCTAAGAATAGTGACTGGCCCCTTTTCAGACGACTTGCTGTTTGCCTGCAGAAACAAAGTGGGTGTGGAGGATGCAATTATTTATCTCATGGTATGGACATATTCTTGAGGTTGGGGAGTGATTTTTCAAGTGCTTTTACTTATGTACGACCTTCAATTTTATGTTCAAAGTTAAAAGTTATGAGGGTAGAGACTAACTTAATTAAATAGATAATATACTACCTAAATGAAGCCCACAGTTTGTACATATGGGGAGTTGTGTCTCTGAAATGGTTGTCAGTAATGTTGGACCCCCACAGTGAACAGTATTATCACCCTTCCTTTTTTCCCTATGTTCAGCCGACTTTACTTATAACTCATCAAACTGTCATCTGCAATGGTTTTCAGATGATACAGTTGTGCTGGGTAATGTTGCGGGGGATGGAGGGGAGGAGTAAAATGGGATCAGTAAGGTCTTTGTGATCAGGAGTGCTAAAAATAAACTACTTTTAAATGTAACTAAAACAAAGGAGACGGTTGTAACTTTTCGCAAGGATAATACTACTACTGGGACAATATCTATAAATGCAACTAGAGTGGAGGGGGTAGAGAACTATAAATACCTAGGAGTTGAATTGTATAGGGAGTTATATTGGAGGGTAAAATGTTTAAAAGGGGTATGTCAAAATCATATCTTTTAATGAAATTATGGTCATTTGAGATTCATAATAGGATATTTCATATGTTTTATGAAACTGTGATAGCAGGATCTATTTTTTACGGTCCAGTGCGCGGAGTGTAGCCAAATTCAAGCCAATCATAAACAACCAGACTAACCCACTGTTTCCATTGCTGATGGCTCGGAAAAGCCACTTTAGTGAGCAATTTATTCAGATGCAGATATGTATGGAAGTTATAGGAAATTTATACAGTTTGCAATTGCATTATATGATAAGGAGCATTTGTGGCCTTGCTAACTCCAAGTACCTAATAGTGTAGGTGTTGTTGTTATTGTTGTTGTATTGTAATGAATGTATTGTTATGTCTGTTGTATTTTATATGTTGCTTTATATGTTGCTGAAATGACAAGAATTCCCTCTTTGAGGATCAAGCAAGTTTTATCTACCAATCTATTTACTGTAATTCTTCAGTGGTTGTTGTAGGCTCCGACCCTGGTACTTCTAGTTGTGTACTAGGGGTCCTGCCTTCTGTGGTAGCTTCAATCTAGAATTGCGGGTTCTATAGCAGGTAGATGGCTAATAGGTAATATCTATTTAAGAATAGGTTATACAGAACATTCAGCTCATTCTCTCTCTTTGTGGTGCTACCACCATCTAGAGGCCTCTTCATGGCTGGAACTTCAAATTCTCTGGTCCAAACTTGAAAATTAGTTTGTAAAAATTTAGACTTTTAATTCCCACCACTGAGACCATCATAGCCCACCCTGAAATGTCCACTTTTGGAAAAGGCTTTTTTGATCTGATACTCTGAATTTCCAAACACTCCAATTATTATTGTTTCATGTTGGCACCGACACGCAATAAAAGGCCCATATGCCGCATCATGTGCTCACCATGCACTATGCCTGTATTTCCTTCTTCCAATATTTTTGTGTTTTCAAAATTGTGATAGATAGATAGATAGATAGATAGTTGCTAATTCAATTCATTTATATCATAGACAGGATTCCAACACAGCAGTGATGATGAACTTTTGGTGAAGCCGAGTTCCTAAACTATAGCCAGAACCCATGTATTTATCACAAAGCAAATTTATCTCAGGGCAATTATTTCAGCAACTTATTCAGCTCCCTGCTCTGCCACAGCTTACATTCATATTGGCACCTTGAGGACACCAATACTGTTGAAAGAAGTAAGGGTAAATTTAAATTATCATTGTAGGTCCCCTTGAACAAGAAGAATTGTGGGACATGTGCTCCATTGATAATCCACCCCTGTTTGCACCTTATTCCTCCTTCTTCAGTCCCAGGAAGCCCATGAAGTGTTTCTCTGAAATATTGCAGAATGCAGCAGGTCTACCCTGCACTGCAGAAAGATGCCTTCAGTCACTCAACCTGTCTGACAAATTGTGTGCTGGGGTGATGGTATGCGTGCCCACAGCAATAGAGGAAAAACCATGTTATTACATCCACTGCTGAGATGTTTGTGCAAAGAGCATGTTTTGAAAACCTCCTTAAAGACCATAATGCTGCTGTAAAGTATATTTCTACATAATGTTAACAGAGCCAAGGGGAATAGTAGTTCCTATTATCAGGGACCAAAATTAGAAGGTAAACTTAAAAAATAGATATTTTAAAAAAATAAAGATTTTTTATAATAAATGGCAACTTGCAGAAAGAAAAATGTAACATTGTGGAAAATATGATATTTAAGAGGAGTTTACATAATATTTTCTTTCCTTTGCACTTTGAAAAGCAGGAATAGATAGCAGTACACGTAGAGCCTGGGATTTTAGGCAGGCAGTGAACCATGTCAGAATGAAACCGTTCCAATCTATCTAAACCTCGGCACAAGTTTCCCAGAGTGATTGTGCTCTTTACCCAAAGACAAGGGTGATATTAGCTAACAAAGCTGTAGAGGCTACAAGATATTGCAGTAAGTCATAATACGGCATGTTTCTAGCTGCTATTACGTTTCCCAGCCATCTGCAGCTTTCTCGATCTCTTACGCTGATCACACGCCTAATGAGCAGTCAGCATGCTTGGTGTCAGTGCAGCTTAAGAGCAAATATATCAAGGCATAACAAAGCTACATGCGTTCCTATGAGGAAGAAAGCTGCAGCCTGCTAAAAATAAAATCCACGGTGTGATTGCCAGAGTAGTTAAGTATATGATAGCTAACATGTACGTTGAAGAGAGCAAATGGTCAAGTGGCGCAATCATTGTAAGAGCGTTCCAGTTAGCTATTTCAGGCGCTAAATGAGCAAGATTTAATAAGCATGATACGAGCCACTAGCTTTAATGGACAATTCTATTTATTTTCTGCATTAGCTAATAACAAGTCAAAAGAGGCTGAATAATAAAAGAATTGAAAAACATCCAGTCTCATTGTAAGAAATCAGACGGATAGGTAAACATGGAAGATTACAAGTTACTATGAAGGGCTCTGACTGACAGCGGAACTGAGCAGCAACGTGGCAAATGAAAATTAAAGGGTTCCACGGTGTACTGTGCCAGTCAGTTAGATGCTAGACAAGGGCTTATTATGCAGATATGGGTGGCAGGGAAATATGTAATTGTCATCAGGTCCTAAACAATGATATTTATACAACACTGTCATGATAAGAAGGCAATGATACAAAAGCATGCGAGAAACTATTCACACAAATTTGAAGTTGATTTATGAACCTGGTAATTCTGAATAGCGATATACTAGACTGTGATTGGACGATTTATCACTGGGAACAAACTTACAGTAAATGAATTTACCAACTTGTATAGAAAACACAAATGGCGTCATTTATCTTAGAATTTTCTCTTTTTTTTCTCTTATTTTTGCACATTTTTAGGGCACATTTGATTTGAATTTAAATGTGTGGCTTTTCCTCTCACCTAGCAAAATTAGTATTGGAATCCAGCGCCAGATATGAGCATCTTTAAAATCCATTTTTGAATGTATGAAAAAGTCACATATCGTGATTAAAAAGTTACAAATAAACTCCAGTCCCAACCAGACGTAGATGGTAGATGGTGTTGCAGAAAAGTTTTGAGACTTTTGAGACGTGTTTTAATAAAAAGTCGCAAAATCCCAGAAACTCAGCTGTCTAATATATCAACCTCTAAGATAAATCAAACAAGTCCAAACCCTGAAACAAGAAATGAAACACACAAATGTCCAGACTTAAGAAAAAAGGCCCCGGAAGTATTTACACAAATTAACAAATGTAACACTATGTAACAGCAGCTCTGCTGAAGCTGATATATAATAAGTTCATTTTTGTCTGGAGCCAGTTGCCCAAATGGCTGTCAATCAATGCTGAGTGGATCCAGACCATGAAGTTCAGGTGCATACCAAACTTTGCGAGTTTGGCTTCTCCAGATCAGATCCAGAACTTCATTAGAAGTTCAGGACAAGGCCAGTGTCTGATTTGGCTTAACCCCTTTGCCATTTGATCTTAGACATTAACTCTTTAAATGCAGCAGCTTTTGAATCACTTACACCAGCACTAACTTGATGTCATCCCCAAAATGGCACCACACAGTACCGCCAGCGCTGTTAGTGCAGATGCATCTGAGGTCACTTTTATTTAATTGCCACTGGTGACTTTGGTGCCAGCTACCCGAACCTCGACCTGAACAGCATTTAAAAATTTGGCTTCAGCTGAAGTTGGCCGAATCTGAATTTTAACAGGTCCTCTCATCACTAATGTTGACCGTTTTTAGGATGTCCACACAAGCTACTTTTACAAAGGTTTTCCAGGCTAAAAATAGAATATGATGTATCTAAGTGCAATTTGTGGGTGTCCAACATGACATAATTCAGGAGCTAATAAATAGAGGATGGAACAGGAACCATGCAGCTCCATTCTCGGTGTGATGGCGCAACTGAGTCACTGCATCTTAGTATTAATTCAAATTAATGGTAGCTAATCCAGAGTAAGTGTAGTTTTAACCCTATGCAGCAGAATTTTATTATGTTCTTTTTATTAACTGCTGAGGCTGAAACCTCTTGCTTTATCACGCTGTGAAAATGCAGTGGCGGGACTGCATGAGCACCAGCTTATGATAAATATCCCCTTTTGTCTTTATTTTTTACTGCTTTATTTTATTTTAAAGTGATATAGTGGTGTTTTGGTACTTCTTTTTCCTTTTTTTATAAAAAAAAAACATTTTTCATGTTTTTTTCACATTTTAATTTTTTTCCAGAGTTGTACTTGAACAAGAGATTTCTGCTATTTTGCTTTGTCGAGAACATACTGTACAATGTTCTAGAACATATACATTACAGAGTTTAGTGCATCTGTCAGGGCATGCTGTGATGGAAGAAGGATCCAGCAGGCACTGAATTCTGAATTCCTATTATTTTCTATAGCCATGGAGCTATTGGCTTGTAAAATTAGACAAGATCCTGTAATTATGGGGTTCCAACAGAGTGGTATACAAGAGAATATCCTTTTCACCCCCTATTATTTTCTATAGCCATGGAGCTTTGGCTCATAAAATTAGACAAGTTTTTTTAATTGTGGTGTTTAAATGAGAAAATCTCTCAGTATGCCGACAATGTTTTATTACATCTGGGATCCCATGATTCTATAAATAGAGTATTTGAGGCACTATGGTGGTTTTTCTGGTCTGAGTATTAATTGGCATAAATTGGTCTGTTTACCCATAGATAAAATGTAAGAATCTCCTAGGGAAAGTAAGGTCTTAGTAGAGAGAAGTAGTGTTAAAACTTGGCAATTAATGTTTCTTTAGATATTTCAGCATATATTTAGTTAAATACCATACCAGTCATAGATCTTTTGAGAAAAAAAACATACAAATATGGAAAAAAATGACCACTTAATATGCTAGGAAGAATAGTCCTTATTAAGATGTTGTTGGTTCCAAAATTGTTACATAGACTGCATGCCTCCCCGGTTCTTATTCCTTTAAAAATATTTAAGATAAAAGACAGTCTTTTCTTGGATTTAGTGTGGTGAGGGAAACAACCTAGGCTTAAGATCGGGATTCTCAGGCAATCCTATGTGAGTTGATTATGTGGCGTTCCAGGATAAGTACATCATTGTTTGAGATAAATGGGCACAGATAAATTTGATTATATTAATTAATGGGATATTCTTGAAATATGTATTTGGAAAAAAAAAAAAGAGAGAGAGAATGGCCCACATTAAAATTGATTATGGGTATATGGGAATTGGAGATGGGGTAATAGGAGACGGCAGGTGCCAGATATTAATGTAAGACCATGGATAGAGAAAGTGATTAAGTATGTTTATCAGTTATTCAATAATGGAGCAATAATTGAGCATTTAAGTGCTTTCAGAAAATATGGGGAGAATACGTAATTGTAGATACCTGGTATTTCACTTATTTTCAGTTTGCTTATTGGTGGAATGCAATAGGCGGACCTAATAATTTGTTTTAAAGTGTTACCCCAAATGTTAGCCCTAATGAGACCCTCTATAGGTGTTAAGTTTAGTAGTAAGAAATAATTGAGGTATTGGAATGAAAAGCTAGGTCATGAAAACAAAATAAGAATTATGAATGGATGGATAGAAGAGATAGGGGTAGTGGAAGATCATCTATGGGATCTATGTAAAGGGATGTTAACCGATCCATCGATTAGTTTACCTCCACTGTGGTTATATGTAATAGATGTGGGTTGGAAAAAGCAGATGATATTCACCTACTAAGGTATTGTTCCAAGATAAGACCCTTTTAAGAAAGAAAAGAGGAGTAAATGTATAAAAAATGTATAAATATAGTAGAATTATATTATTTTAAAACCTGTATCTAGGGAGTGATGGAAGAGAAGGATGTAGAACAGGGATGGGGATTTGTGGTTAAAAAAAAAAAATTGCCAGATTTTGTATTAGACATCAAGAAATGCACCAATTATGATGTGCAAAAAGTTGGTTAACCGCTGTATATTGGTCGACTGTTTCTCTAAAATTAAAAGGGGACATAATGATATTAACAAATTTAGGGAAAAATGGTAATTTTAGACATCTCTTAACTTTGTATGGAGGAGATATTATTGCTGGTGGGTGTGGGGAGTTAGAGGAAAGAGAGGAGTTGTTTTTTTTGTATGGGGGTGGGGTTGTGATGGGGGGCGGGATGATAAAGGATATAAGTAGTAATTAGAATAAAAAAGAAAGGATTGCATGTTGCTATATCATTATTGTATTGCATTTGTTTTTAATGTATTAACTTTGGATACGATGATATGTTATGTTATGCACTATTTCATATACTGTTATTCTGAATAATAAATAAAAATAGTAAAAAAAAAGAAAATAATATTAAGAATGAAAAGAAAAAACTTAAGGATTTTAATAACTAAAATTCAAGATGCTTTATTCTTCTATTGCTTTTCTTGTCCACAGGCAACTTTTTATCTCACAAACTCAGAAGCCTTACTAAAGCAAAGTAAACATTGCCAAATATATTTAGGAGACTTGACATTTTTAATTGGGTTTGCACAAGTGCCATAAGCAAAAAAATCACATGATCTGGATAGTTCACAATTGTAGTGAACTATATGAGATAACAGGTCACATAATGGGGAGTATTTATCAGGGTTTGTACATCTGAATACCGGGATACAAGATGTGATTTAGTTACAATTCCTGTGTGTACTTATAGCTATGGCCTGCAACAGGTCAAGGCACATGCAGCGAATCTGGCAAATTGATGTCCCTACCTACTAGCCATAATGTTTCTCCTGACCAATCAAAGCCATGGTTGTCAATTTGCAATATTTTTCCCACTTGAATCCCAGACCCAAACCTAAGGTCTTCTCAACCTGTAATAACATTGGCATACAGTGTAACAAAATAAAAGTGTTCAGTTTAATTTTTTTTTTGTTTTTTTTCCATTAAAGGGAAACCTGTCACCATTGTTTAAAAATTAAGTTGCGGGCAGGTTCCCATAGAGCCATTATAACATAAGGAAAACCTTTCTTCATCTAATAAAATCTCTGCACAGAAAAGGAAACAATTTACATTGATTCTCTGCCTGGTATCCAGGCAAAGAGCCCAGCGAGTCGAGGTGGGCGTATACATAAGTGCGAGTCTGGCAGCTTGTTCACACCTCCTTTCCCTACGTCATACAACAGCCAGATGACGTAGGGAAAGTAGGTGTAAGCAAGACTCAGACTCGCACATATGTATACACCCACCTCGACTCGCTGGGCTCTCTGCCTAGATACCAGGCAAAGAATCAATGTTAATTTTTTCCTTTTCTGAGCAGAGATTTTATTAGATGAAGAAAGGTTGCAGTTATGCTATAAGGGCTCTAAGGGAACCTGCCGCAACTTATTTTTTCAAACAGTGGTGACAGCTTCCCTTTAACATTATTAACCTTAATAACATTAGACTTACTGTATTGTCTTTCACCAGAAGGGCACAGCACTGTATCCCAGCCATTAACATTTTATGAGGATTCCACGCTACTGAATCAGCCCTATTTGAAAATAGATATTGATATTTTCAAAAACATTTTCACTCAACTGCATTTTCTCGAGAATAAAAATCTTTACAAACCTGCTGATACCATGTAGCAGTTTTCTGTATTTTCGAGACAAAAGTGCTGATCCTCCCCAAGATCCCTAAAAAATATTCATACAATTTGAAAATAGAATAAAATTTATACATAAATAATAACTAACTGGAGCCTCTTGATGTATCGGGCTGCGCAGGAGGAACTGAGACTTTATATCTATTTTAGTTATTTAGTTAGCTATTTCTATTATGGTTTAGGCTACCGATACAATTGCACAGTTTTCTCCACATAAATCCATTTTTTGCATCTATTTACTTTATCCATTAATCTGAAATGTTTAAACAGTATCAGATCCATCCCTTTCTCTAATATAGTATGTCTCCTAGAAATCCCAATACCCTACTGTATCCCAATAGTAGACGTTTTGCCATGCTTTACATTAGACATGTATGACAAATGTTTTATAAATCTGGATTTACTCTCTTTTAATAGGAATGGTTCCTAACAAACCTTCTACTAACTTACATCAACATGAAACCAAAGATTATACTTCTCACAGATATCTGCAATACCATCCAAGGGATCAAAAGCTCCTAACACTGTGGTGCCAGATGTGGCAGCAACAAGGAATGGCACAGCTCCCTGCAAAAATGTAAAAAAAAAAATATATTATACATTTTCATCTCAGAAGACATGCAAAGATGTATATTTGTTTACTTTTACTTATTTTTCGTTGATTATGATAGTGATTATGTTGCAAGACACTTAAGCCAATCATTGACCCCAGCTATCACATCTGAGAATATAGATTGCTTGGGACAGCAATTGGGATTTTTTAGAATCTTACAAGATGCTTTAAACTTTCTGCAGATTTTGTAGGTGACTCCAACTTCCTAAAATACAATCTAGCAATAGACTAGCAAAAACCTCTGTGCTTCACTCTACATTCTTAATGAAGCCATGTTGAGTCTACTCATCCCTATTAACCACATAACGCAAAAAGACCTTTCTGTACATCCTGTTGAGTAGGGGGGAGTATAAAGCGGGCTCACAGGTTGAGCCCTCTTTACACTCCCCAGGTGTTTGCTTCACAATAAAGCTAACAACGATCACGGTTGTCAACCCTTTGCTCGCTGCTGGCATAGCTAATTGTGCTAATTGCACATTGTGATGTATGAGTAGTATGGCAGTATATGGTAGGATCAATCAGACAACCTAGGTTTAAAGTACCCTAGGGGGTCTAAAAATAGAAAAAATAAAAATAAAAAAAGGTTAAAATATATAATAACTTAAACGTATATATATATATATATATATATATATATATATATATATATATACATGGTTTTTCACTGCATTTAACCCTGTAACAGAAAATAGTGCCCACATTCGCAAATGGCAAGTTTTTGCCATTTTATAAAAAATATTTAAAATTATATAAAAGTAATCAAAAGGTCACACAGACCTAAAAATGGTAGCATTGAAAACATCATCAAAAGTCACAAAAGTGACTCCACCCATAGCTCTGTACACCAAAGTTATTAGCGCCAGAATATGGCAAAATGAAGAATTTATTTTTTGTAGAGGAGGTTTTCATTTTTGGAAATGTATGGAAACATTATAAAACCTATATAAATTTGTTATCTCCATGATTGTACTAATTCAAAGAATGAAGTAGACATGTCATTTGGGGAGCTCAATGAAAGCTATAAAATTCAAGCCCACAAAAAAAATGGAGCAAATGTGTTATTTCATCATTTTCACTTCATGTGGAATTTTTTTCCCGCTTCCCAGTACACGGCATGGAATAATAAATACCATCAATATGAACTGCAATTTATTATGCAGAAAACAAGCCATCACAAAGCTCTTTACATGAAAAAATAAAAAACTTATATATTTTTGAAGGTGGGGAGTGAAAAATAAAAACGCAAAAAACGAAAAAGGGCCTGGTTCTTAAGGGGTTTAAGACAGTTTTATTTGTTTATTATGAGTTTTTGTACATTTTATTGGTGGAGAAATATTCTGTAGCGTGCGTCAAAACCGAAATGCATGTGAATATATAAGTATACAGTAGTCTATTATATGTCACAACTTTTGCCTGATTATTTTCAATCCATAATAAAAAAAATCTCTATGGGGCTGATATAACACGGTTGCACACCATTTCTCTGGCATTGAACCAGTTTTGTTTTTACACTCTTTTGCACACTTTCTTCATGCTCCATCGGACTCCAGACACACGGATTTAGTTTTTGCACATCTTATTTTGAATACAGGCGGTCCCCTACTTAAGAACACTCGACTTACATACGACCTCTAGTTACAAACGGACCTCTGTATGTTGGTAATTTACTGTACTTTAGCCCTAGGCTACAATAATCAGCTGTAACAGTTATCAAAGGTGTCTGTAATGAAGCTTTATTGTTAATTCTGGTTCTTATGACAACCCAACATTTTTAAAATCCAATTGTCACAGAGACCAAAAAAGGTCTGGCTGGGTTTATAATGATAAAATATACAGTTCCGACTTACATACAAATTCAACTTAAGAACAAACCTACAGACCCTATTTTGTATGTAACCCGGGGACTGCCTGTATAGAGATTAGGGTAAAAAAGATGTCTGTTTTGTATTCTTACTAATGATATTTCAGCTGTGCACATCAAATGTTAGGGTGAGAATTGGGACCTTGGGAGAATTGGGAGAGTTTATTGCAAGTTATAAATTTTTTAGCTCAATAATATATAACTGTTATTTTTTAACTTACTTCTTCTTTTGCTTTCTGCACTTGTATTTCCAAGTCTTCGGGTATCATTTTTCCTCTAGATAAAAACAAAAGTATAACACAAATGAACAAATGCCCAATAGAAATAGATGTAAACACAACATAATCTTAAAAAGAATATAGCACAATAGCAATGAAGGTAAATTATTTTTGTACTACAGTAAACAAAAGCCAAAATAATAAAAAAAGGTCATAAAAGACAATCACAAATATGTAAAGATGATAGCTGTAAATCATAAAAGAAGGCTCCAAAATCAAAAATGAAAACTATATTTGTACTTGGGTGTACAAAATCATCACAGAAAATATAAAAAAGTCAGAAGTTTATAAAGATCATATAAAATAGGAACTTTATTGATGATAAAGCCTACAAAGCATTGAAAAGAATCATTTTGAAGCCTAACTACACACAATCACAGTGGGGCTGAATTACTCAAGGTGTAAATTTAATTTACAACCTTATGCTGTTCCAGATTTATGCTGGATGATACATCTGTGTTGAAGACTCAGAACTTTGCAAGTCATAATTGTTGGCTTAGTTTATCACTTCATGACTGCACACTTCCTCGTAAAGACACGCCTTTTCGTTAGATTATGCACTTTTTTACTAAATTGTAATAAAAGAGTTTGGAAACTGTCTAAAACCTGTATAAGACAAGTTATTTTTAGATTCATTGTTCACATTCCAGTGTATTATCTGTTATTTTAATTAGTTCTACATCTTTATCTTAGGTTTGTGGAAATGTATGGCTTGTACGGTTTTCTGGCGTACAAGCCATGAAAAAGATGCAATTTCTAGGGTACAATAAGGAATTGTGATTTTTCTTTTTACCTCTACACGACCCTCACACCAACTCTCAGTTATGTCAAGACTAAACACTACAGAACAATTAGATGTGCAAACACTACCATGACCAGAAACCTATGTACAGAAGGTCACTGAACAATCATAGTCGTAGAGCTAGAGAAAATACTAATAAAAAAAGGGTAGATTATCAAACACCCAAAACCATCATTAATAAAATGTTCACAACTGCATGAGGAAAAAAGAGAATGGGGGTCATTTACTAAGGGCCCGATTCACGTTTTCCCAACGTGTTACCCGAATATTTCCGATTTGCGCCGATTGTACCTGAATTGCCCCGGGATTTTGGCGCACGCGATCGGATTTTGGCGCATCGGCACCGGCATGCACGCAACGTAAATCGGGGGGCGTGGCCGAATGAAAACCCAACGTATTCGGAAAAACCGCCGCATTTAAAAACCGAAAATGTGTCGCTTGGGAAGCGCTTACCTTCACCTGGTCCAGCTCGGTGTATTCTGGCGCGTTCAGATGATTTTCAGCGCAGCAGCGCGCTGCTGGATCGCGAATGGGCCGGGTGAGTAATTCTGCCCCAATATGTCACAACATCGTGAGGAGAAAATCCTGATAAATGTACCATAATTGTCAGCTTATTTGAGTCAATGGGTTTCCCTTGGGATCCATTGTTGTTTGTACAGAAAAAAGGCAGATCTGTCTTTATTGTTTGGATGGATGAAAAAAATGGAAACATGAATATTCATGCAATATCTTAAAACTATACCTTCAGCATTGTAGTGACACAACTAAAGACCAAGGAGTACAATTAAAACTTCCAAAACTCAAATAAAATGTCAAATTTTTTATGGGCTTTACCATGTAACATTTCTAAACATTACTATATGGGCGAAACCAGCTAAACTGGAATAACATATATTATGTTGTGAATGATGGCAACATAATATTACTAGAAATTCATTTAATGAAGGTTCTCCAGGCTGCCAATATTGTATATTATATACATTATAAAAAGATTAAAAAATAAATAAATATACATATATATATATACTAAATGCTGTATGTAATGACCCAGAGCCGTAGCCGCTTAGTAGATTCGGGATGCTGTGCACCGGCATGGTGACTGGTGTTTAACACGTCAATCTTAATAAATTCCACCCTCTACTATACCTCCGGTCTGTAACTTTCCAAATATATTGTAAACATATGACTAAGGAATAATTCAATCTGACAATTCAAATAAGATTATCATCTGCATGAAGTTGTGAAAGGTTCATTAATTGATTTCTTATTAAACAGTCTCTAGCTAATGTCTGAGATAGAGTAATTAGGTAGTGAGCCATACTGGGGACACAAATTGATGTGAATGGTGACAGTATCTTTGTACAATAATGTAAAATACATTTCTTTTACTGAAGATAAGCAACAATAATACATCCAAAAAAAATTGTCATCTATGTAAATTTACATTTTATAAGGTTTGGCTACTGCTCAATATTTTTGTGTTTTTATTTCATTTTATTTTAATAATCTTTTCATTTTGCTCTTGCTCAGTTTTTTTAGCACTTTTAAGTCCAGTGCCAGTAATGTACTATATTTTCCTGATTATTGATCACTTATCAGCTCCTATTATAGCAAACCGCATGGTGGTATAAACTCTATACCTTCCACCTTCCCTATGGTGTAAGAGCAGTCTTTGCTACGCTAGAGGAACCCACTTCTTACTAGTCCTCAATCTTCCCATTTCACCCTACTACTGCTAATATTGGTTCTTCTCTATCTATGCACTTTGCTACAACCTGCTATGAGTTTTGAGTGAAGATGTGGCAATAAGATCAAATGCTAAAAAGAACAGTAAGTAGATTAGGGGAAATTTATGGTCATAATTTCTTACTAAAATTCATAAAGTTCCATCTGACCAAGGCCTACTTGTTCTGGCCTACCTCAATCCCTAATTTGCTTGGCCTTCTTGTTTTCTTTAATATGATGAGTATAGCTAGAATTTACAATCTTTTTTGCATAACCAAACTGTGGGGCAAAAAAAAAGGAGGCTTCGCCTCCTCGTGTGTATAGTACCAGCCAGTCAGTGTGCGGTACCACGCCGCGGTATTGGGTGGAGATGCCTTTGTCTCCAATGCTTCTCTAACTCGTAATAATTGCATGCTATTAGCCATTCCAGCGCAATTCAGCCTGACTCCTTAGTGCCCTAGTGATATATACACATAAAGGGACAGTATACAACAACAGAAAAGATTAATAATTCAGAGGGGGACCTTTTCCTGTTGATTCATCCCAGGTTGCTACCTAAGACTGTGATAAAGTGTGGCAGTACAAAGGATGCCTTACAAAGGATATCTGATTAGTGGGAGATACCATATGTCTTTTAATTAATTAATAAAAGTTACCGGTATATTTTATTTTTTCACTCTCACAGCTTTTCCTTTTCCCTTTACCTCTTTCTCTAAAATCTTATAACATTTGGGGTAGGTTAAGTTGGAGGACTACAGTATTGTACAACTGACAGTTTATTTGCAGTGTGCATATGTATTGGCCATATATAACAAATCACAATATTAATTACTTTGTTCCCAGTTAGTTTTATTACTGCACATTTTTCATCTGTGCGGTTTAAGATGGTGACTATATTTTGGCACCGAGACAGATCTCTCAGAGAAGTGCTGGGAATCTATGCATATGATTACATTTACACAAAGAACAATGTTAAAGCCCTGTTAAAGAATGTGGCCTTGTAGTATTCATAGGGATGCCGTTTTGTTTACTAGTCAGCACACTTTTGTCAGACTGTGCATGTTTTTCTAGGCTAAAACAGCTTGCACAGGTATTTAAGAAGTGTATTCTTGACTGATTCGGACTGAGCATGTATTTAACTTGCAAATTGTATCACACATCATATGTTAAAGATGCACCACAAAAAAGATGGCTAACTCTGTCGGGAAAGCCACAGATTCATGATTTCTGGCGCACAATCTTAGTGAATCACCGCACCCAGCATTACTCACGGAAATAGCACTGTAAGTGCAGTTTCCGAATTTCTAAGTAAATGTGACCCATTAAGTAACCTTGTACACATAATAGTATGTTCACATTTTATTTGAATTAGAGAAATAGGATCATCTGAATAATACCAGTTCTATTCTATTTGAACTGGGGCTTCATTGGTCTACCAGAGGTGGCGATCTTGAGAGTCCACCACCCATCAATAAAATCCTGATGTAGGATATATCATCAATAAGATCTAATAACCCATAATAATAATTTGTGACCTATGTCAACCTATAAAAAATTTACCACAATTAAGATTGGGCAATTTACATCTAAGAGAGCTTGTCTTCTGATGAATCTTTGAGGCCCATCATAAAGTGTTATTGGAGGATACTCTGGAAATATTTCGGGACCAAGCAAGCTCGATCTTAAAAATAGATATATTCTTATTGTGATCCTCCATAGGTCGTAAATCAAGTATGCTTGTCCAAATGCAGGGAGTCCTTACTGTTTAGGATAAGGGTAGTCTTCCTATCCCTAATAAGGGTAGTCATCCTATCCCTAACTTATTTGGGTAAAATTCAGCACCAAGAGACAGGCTACAACACATAGCACAGTCCTTCCTGGATCTTCACTGCAAGGAAATATCTCTGTGTAGGAAAGTTTAACCCATAAAATGTCACATTCAAGCTTGATCGCAGCAGCTAAGGAAAAAGACAGATTGAAGAGGGTTCCCTCGGTTGCCCCCACCGATTCCATCGGTACATTCATGGGGTGTCTGTGGAATCCCTATGGGATCACTTATAGGATCAAAGTGTTCACTATACAACTTGATACATTCCTTGAAGGTTGTAGTTTTCTAAATTATGTAATCTGTTGGATCTCTACAACTCTGAAATCAGGGGCTCTGTCATGGTTCTAAAAAAAATCTAATCCAGCAAAATCTACCTCCAAAATTCCCATCTGAATACCAAACATCACTTTACATTCACATGAGGGATATTGTGGATTACATTTATTTAAATCAGATTGTGAAAATAATTCAACACTGGGGGTTATTTTAGAGCTTCTAAGCCAGATAACTGACATAGCAGCTGTGAAATAATCGCAAATGCCTGGTGATTCACCAGCTCCTGTGGATTATTTCACCCTTTACGCCAGCTCCCTGCCAGGTAGGTGTGGAGGGGCATGAAGTGGGGCCAAAGGGTGGCGAAAGGGCCGGGGCGCTCACATGCTGCAGAATATTTCTATGTCAGGTAGGACCTGGCATAGAAAAAGTGCTGAACAGCCAGCCACCAGATACAGCAAGAAGCCTAGACTAAAGATGTATCGGGCAGCGCAGGAAGGAATGTGACATTATTATACGCTTCTACACCAGAGCCGACATATGGTAAATAACTCCTAAAAAAATTAAATCATTAAATTTAATATAAATAAATTTTTTTATCATTTATATGGACTTGGCAGGGAGGACAGAAACTTTGCTCAATATGAGAGATGAAAAAAGCTGAAAATATAGACTTAGAATCTTTTTTCTTTAAAAAGATTATGACATGCAAAATGTATTATCACCTGCACTACTCATTTCTCAAATGTTTTTAAAAAGTTCCTCGTTAAATATCATTCTGCACAATTTCTTGACTAATAAACTATTTCTCTTTTTGACAAATGAATTCCAACTCAATGATAATTGAAAATGCAAACGACAATCCAACTCCCATTCTTTTTGAGGCAAGTATCTGTCAAGAATCTGCTTATAAAGCATGTGAACGACACTTTGTAAAATTGCAAACACTTTGTTTAATTAAAAAAATGAAAGTTTAAATTACGTATCCACTTACTGATCATCAGCCTTAACAAAATACACATTGTGTGTGCCAATACCAAGGAAAGCAGCTGCCTTCTTCATGGAGTAGTGACACTGTTGAAAACAAAATAATGACTGTACATACAGATGGAAAATTAACAGAAAGATTTCAGGTTGTCTAACGCAAATAAAAAAAAATCAGATTTCTGAAAAAAGCAAGTATACATAATGAACAATGATTTGTGTATTATGAATAACTGGTACTTGGGCAACATGAATGATCTCCAAAATTGTCTCCAAGAGTGAAAACCACTGGGGGAGATGTATCAATCTGGTTAATCCAGAAATCTGCAAATGAAAATGCCCAGCGCCACATTTACTGAAGGTTTAAGACCATTTTCATGATGTTTTCTGACGCCTCTAAAGAGGGGCATGTCATCTGTAAAAGGGGATGTGGTCACGCCAGAAAATTCAATCTGTGCCCCATAATTTCGATATCGTGGTGCAGCAAACTAGACCAAATAATAGAAGGTGCAAAGTACGATTGACAGTCTTATACTGCACCAGATTAATCATCCGTGTGTTTAGAACTGTTTAGTTCTACTCTGCACTGGTTTATAAAACTACACATTAATACATCTCTTCCATTGAGTCCAGTCTGATAAACTTAGTAGATATCAACTTATAAAATACATTGATTGGATTATTATATCCTTCAGCATATCGCTCGTTTCCTGCCAGCAGACATTGACTAATAAACCACTACTAGTATGTTATCAAGCAGATTAGCACCTTCCAGGTCATGTTTTTAAGGCTCAGTACGGTGGCATCATCCAGAAGTAAGATGTAAGTTGGTTGGTGAGTGATGTCAATTACAGAAGAGGGGGTATTCTGATATGGGGAGAGCTTGAATTCAGTTCTAAGCATTTTCTAGATGATTCCACCACACTGGGCTACAAAATCAATATGATCTTAAAGACTTTAAGCTGCTTAACAACATACTGGTGGTGGTTTTTTGCACAATGTTTTCAGCAAAAATGTCTCAATTATGGACATGCAACTTTGTGTATAGAAAAGTACATCAGACCAGTCAAAGTTCTGATAAATCCGCTCCTCCGTATTAGAGATCATTTCAAGACCACCCACTGGACTCAAAGCACAAAATAAGCAGCTGTTTAACTAAAAAGAAAATACTAGCTATGCTGTATCTTTTACTAGAAAAACATTTTCATGCAGATTGTATCTGCAATGACATAATACCGAGTATCCCTCTAATATTCCAACTTTGCTTTTTTGTATGAACGAGTGTGTACCCTTAACCCCTAGGGGACACAGCCTATTTTGGCCTTAAGGACGCGGTCCCATTTTTCAAATCTGACCTGTGTCACTATAAGTGGTTATAGCTTTGGAACGCTATGAGATATCCAGGGGATTTTGAGATTGTTTTCTCGTGACACATTGTACTTCAAATTAGTTTAAAAATTTGGATGAAATCTTTTGCGTTTAGTTATGAAAAAAAACAAAATTTGGCAAAAATTTTGAAAAATTCTTTATTTTCAACGTTCTAAATTCTCTACTTTTGATGCAGACAGTCATAGCACCCAAATAAATTCATAACTTACATTTCCCAAATGTCTGCTTTATGTTGGCATGGTTTTTTAAGATTCCACATATTTTACTAGAATGTTATGAGGCTCAGAATTTGGGTGCCATTTTTCACATTTTTTGTAAAATCGCCAAAACCCGTATTTAGATGGACCTGCTCAACTTCTAATTGACACTGAGAGGCCTAAATAATAGCAAGACGCGTAAATTACCCCATTGTGGAAACTACACCCCTCAACGTATGAAAAACTACTTTTAAGAAGTTTGTTAACCCTTTACGTGTTTTATAGGGGTTAAAACAAAATGGAGGTGCAGTCTGCAAATTGTAATATTTTTTCACAATACACTCATTTTGGGTGGAAAATTAAACATTTAAAATGGATTAAATTAAAAAAGGCTCCACAAAGTTTGATACCCAATTTCTCCCGAGTACACGGATACTCTATATGTGGTGGTAACTTCTGTATGGGCGCACGGCCGGGCATAGAAGGGAAGGAGGCGCCATCCAAATCAGATTTGCTATGTCACATTGTACAGGCTATAATTTTTTTCTTTTTTTTTAATGTGGACATATAGGGACTTATTTCTTTTGCCACATGAGATGCACTTTTCTGGTATGTAATTTTGGGGCATCTACAGCTAATTGGTGAGATTTAATTAACTCTTTGTTGGTGGAGGAAATGAAAATCATCAATTTTTAGGAAAATTTTTATGTGTTTTTTATTTGGCCGTTAACCATACCATAAAAATAGTATATTATTTTTATTCTATGGGTCGCCACGATTATGAAAATACTTCATTTATATATATTTTTTATTTTTTACCATTTTTACTGAATAAAAAGTAATTTGGCAAAATTGTTGTTAATTTTAGCATCACCGTCTTTCATATGTATAACTTTTTTATTTTTCACCTCACAAATCTGTTTAAGGGCTTATTTTTTGCAAGAATGATAGCTCTTTTTATTGGTCTTATTTTAGATTGCGTAACTTTTTAAAATCACTTTTTTTAGAGCATTTTTAAAGGGCATTAATAAAAAATCATCTTTTTCAGAGAGAGTTTTTTTAGGTTGTTTTTTACGGGGTTCACTTTGCGGATCTAATAACAATTCTGTTTTATTATACAGATTGTTACGGACGCAGGGATACCAAATATGTGGGGGTTTTGTGTATTTTATTCAATTGTACTGAATAAAAACTAATTTGGAGAAAATCTTATTCATTTTAGCATCACCATCTTTTCATATGCATAACTTTTTTATTTTTTGGCTGACAAATCTGGTTAGGGGCTTATTTTTTGCGAGAACAGTTGTTCTTTTTAGTGGGCTTATTTTAGAGTGCATAAAATTTTTAAAATCACTTTTTAGAGCATTTTTTATAGGGTATTAATTAAAAATTATCTTTTTTCGGAACGTTTTTTGCGTTTTTTTCCTCCGGCGTTTACCGTGCGGGTCCAGTAACAATTCTGTTTTATTATGCAGATTGTTACGGACGCGGCAATACCAAATATGCAGGGTTTTTTTGTGTTTTTATGTTTTTTATACTTTATTAAGTTTTTTATGGGAAAGTGACATTTTAGGGGCTTATATTTTATGTATTTATTTTTTATTTATTATAATGTGTAGTGTTAACTGTTTTTGCATTTTTTTTTACTTATACATACTTGAACTTAAACCAGTGATGCTCTGATCACTGGTTTAAGTTCAATACACTGCTCTACAATACTATTTTATTGTAGAGCAGTGTAAACTGTCTGAGCAAGCTTGCGCATGCTCAGACAGTTTACAGCCAGACCCGGAAGGGGTCTGGCTGCCATGGAGACCGGGCAGCTCCGGGGCACATGCCAGTCCTCGGAGCTGCCCGGAAGAGGATCGGATCCCCCGGTAAGCGGCACGGGGGATCCGATCCACAGCAGGAACACCCTTACACGCCGCGGTCATGCTTGACCGCGGCGTGTAAGGGGTTAACACCCGCGATCGGAGCCGGCTCCGATCGCGGGTGTTACAGCGCGGTGTCAGCTGTGATAGACAGCTGACAGCCGCTGCTTCTAGTACCGGCTCCGTTCGTGAGCCGGTCCCAGAAGCTAGACGTTATACTACGTCCCGGTGCGCTAAGCATCTAGCCCCGGGGACGTAGTATAACGTCGTGGTGCGCCTAGGGGTTAAAGGGCACCTGTCAGCAGAAATTGACCTAATATACCTCTACCAGTATTTTGTCAAACTGATTAAAACTTTCCAGATCATGTTTCATTCTTGGCCCAGCGCGGTAGCATCATCCAGAAAATCAACTTTGAAGTGAGATGTAAAATGGTTGTACAAAGTCACGGAGGTGGAGATGTTAGGACTACAGTAAATCTTTCTCTACATCAGAAAGCCCCCTCTGCTGTGATTGGCTTCCTGCACTAGACTTCAGGAGAGCCATTTACATATGTCCCAACTACTCCAGAGATTCACTGCTAAAGACTCTGCCTACTTGACTTTAACCAATTTAAATCTCGCTTCAAAGTTGATTTTAAGGATGATCCACCATGCTAGTCCATGAAAGAACATCATGTGAAAGTTATTTTGCTGCTTACTAACATATTGGTAGTAGTCTATTATGGTCAATGTTGCTGACAGTTTCCCTTTAAAGGTGCATCCTGTGTGTGTTTTCCTATTAATCACTAGCAAAATTCAAAGGGTTGTTTCAGTCTTGTTTCCAGTGTTGGCTGCTGTTTCTTCTTCATTTGCAGGGCATTGGGTGAAGTCAGCAGAGACATCGTGTTCATTCCAGTTAATCTTATGCTTATATATGATTGAGGTAACATGTCATTTGTACCAAAGTCAAAACTGAGCCCTGTAAATGACCACAGTGGTTACTTTTCATGTACTGTCCTGGATAAAATTGCTGACATCACTCAATGCCAGGTCATGAGATAAATACCAATATCTGCTATTGAAAAGGGAAATATAGGGAGATCCAACAAAAACATTTGACAAAAAGCTTGAACTAACATAGATTGTCACAGCTTTATTTCACGGTTCTCTAGAAAAGGGGAACCAGATATAGCTGTATTTTGGGTGTGACAAAAATACCACTTCATCCTTAAAAAATGTATTTGAATTAATTCTTGTCCCCTTTTCTAGATTCTTCACAATGGAAAAAAAATTGGAAAAAGGCTGAATTCTTCAAACATTTAGCCTGAAATACAAGTTTTTGTGAAAGAGTTTAAGAACATCTTTCAGAATATATCTTATGCATATGTGCGCTTTTGAATATTCTAAAATAAGTCTAATTCCCACTGATTTATAATAGAATAATAGATTTTTGTATTCTCCAGATAAGCCAATATAGTTGGTAATAAATTGGTCTCTCCAGATTTGTCATAGAGCTGAATGAAAGAATGTTAATTACAAAGGGATTGTTTACCAAGGTTTTGTTTTAATTCTCTCCCAAATGATTCTATAAACCATTTTTCACAATCAAAAAAAAAATCAATCTCTTTAAATTTCACAGACTGGGCTGTTAGCTGCATGAAATATTTAATACCACTGCCGTGCATCCACCAGCGTCTTCTAAATTACCACTTAAATAATAAATCTCTCTTTTTCTTAACTTTGTGCTTTTTCTTTTCTCTACCCATGTCTGTGCGCTTGTTATCCATTTTCATAGAAACGTTAATCACTTAAAAATGGGAAGATTTAATATACATTTACATGAAATGAATTATTTATACATTGACTTAAATTAATCAGTTCAGGCTGCATAATATCCATTTTGACAATTGTTTAATGGACTCATGAGTTCTTTTGACAATTGCATATGCTATCAAAACTAACCTACTGGGGATGCACCTTCTGGACCGTTACTTATTGGGAAAAAAATCTAATAATTCGAAAAAGGCCGTGGAAAAGAGATCCATGTGTGTGACTTTAATTTAAAGTATATTGAAATTATGAAAACAACTAAGGCTCCCGAAAGATGGAAAAGAATGAAGTTTTGCCTCAATGATTTTACACATTCAAATCAAAGTAGAAAAGTTTTTTTTAATGTGAAAGGACCTATTTTGATTGTATGAAATCGATTTCCCCTTTGGTAAATTTGAATCCTTGTGTTGTTAAAGCATAACTGTAAAGTTAATAAAGTTTCTCCTATAGCTGAAGACTAACATTTTTTTCAATATAAAGTAATTAACTTATTGTAGCTGTTTCTCCACTAAGTATCTGCCTCTCTTATCCTCAGTATCCTTTGCCAAGCATTTTTATCAATAAGGACCGTCATAAGAGTAACACTACAAACCTGAGGGTCGGGAAAGGATGAGAAGGTGGAGCTACGCAGTGTCCTTCTCCATCTCTGCTCAGTGATTATTGCTCTGCTTTTATGTTCGGACACACAATGCACCTTCCTCCTGCAGCTTCCCATTTTAATAATCTAGTGTGCACAGAATATCATCCATAAATCTGCTCTGCAAACCACCTCCATCTCTCTACAAGGCTAGGATAGGATAAGCACGACAGTCTGATACACAGGATGCAGACTATTTACTTCTGTGTGCGCTATGTCTCCTCCATTCTCTGTACTCCACAATCCTCAATGGAATGAAAGAAGAGTGATATCTAAAAAGCCTGGCTAATCCATCCATCATATCTGTGTGCAATAAATATGTGGAGCGGTCACTGTAACTACAATGCATATTTCTATTGATGTGAGGATGTAATGACATTGAATGTATATGTCAGGTTAGGGTCACATCTGTTTTGAACAGCAGTAACCCTGAAGAGATGATTCAGTCTGAGATTTAATCTCCCGATTGTAGTGAGATGAGCGCTCATCCTTATTGGAAAGCCGCTCTGGCCTCAGTGCTCTAAGTTGATGTCACAACTAGAAAGAAGCATCAGGAGAAACCAGAGAGAACATTATGAAAAGAGCAGATAGATATATCTGGATAGATCTCAGGCTAGGAAGAAGCCAGCGGTATGATATAGATATTGAAGGATTTGTAGTCAAAGACTCTATTGTAGCAGTGCTAAAACTATATTTGGCCAGGGAATTTCCGAGTTACTCTTTAAAGGGGTATTCTCGTCTGGGCATTCGCATCCAGATTCATTAATCTGCCATATATAAACACTTCTTCAATTAGATGTCATTAAAAAAATTTACCTGTGTGAAGATAATTTTTCATAAATGTAGCCATATGGTCCCTCAGTAACAACCCTGTGTCCTTGGATATGGCCACCTCTGCAGGAGAGATTGCACAAAGAAACAAAAAGTTTTTGTATATGAAATGTCTGGGAGTTACTGCATGTCCCACAGCCGTCCTGTGGTAATGATTGCTGAAGCCAGGTGGTCAGGCAGGACTCATTAGCGCACGTCTGGCCACCGCTGCCAAAATGTGAGGTGGTCGTATCCGTGGAAGCTATCTCGTTTCTAAGGGACAACATGGCTGCATTTATGAGAAATGAATTAAATTAAAATGGCAAATGAATATAAATTTAAATGCCCAGATGGGAATACCCCTTTAAGTTTTAATGAAAACATTGAAATTACTACAGGTGGCCTCTTGTTGATTGCCCCATCAAAGAGACATATGCCGGTTCAAAATCCCAACCTGTCATAGAAGCCCAGTTTCATATTTTTTCTATGTTGCCCAACAATATAAAAAGGAACATTTTTTGTGTTTTACGAAGCTGATCATCCCATGCCACTCATTCCAGGATATCTAAAGTCAAGAGAAAGGTTAAAGGGGTTTGACAGGTTTAAAATAATGATGACCTATCATTAGATAGAGGATTAATATTAAATTGGTAGGGGTCCAACAGAATGGATTGCAACGGCCTTTGGAGCTAAAATAAAAACAGAAAGTGGATTTGAAACTCTAGCTCCATTTTTTGTATAGTCAGCCCCAGTAACAACAGTCAAGCTATTTTTCACTTTAAAATGTAGTTCTACCAGAAATTTGTAATATACTCCTCCTAAATAAAATAAATTGCCATGTCCACCAAATCTGAAGGCTTTCTGTGCTAGTTAACAAATTAGACAACAAATATTGTCATTAGTCATTAACCAATGTGCATATATTCTAATAGGACATCCTGCCTGAAGAGGGGGCTTTATAGCCATGTAACCTCCTTATAAGGGAAATATAAATTCAATCTATTTGAATTTTTACCAAATATTAAAAAAATTTATGACCTTTGAAGGTAAGTTAAAAAAAATACTAAAAATAACAACGGCAAATTGATTAAGTAATATCTTTCACAATTAACTCAAATTCCTTACAGTAAATACACATGACATTTTCTATGACAGTATGAAAAGAACTCATTTTGGTCATGAAAAGGTTTTTGATTAGTTTACTGCTTCCGTCTGATTTTTCAGACACAGTACATTGCAATGAATGTTGTAATGCCACCGGGGCTTTCCTGACCTTTCAAAATGATTTCAGTGCAACTAATATCAATGTCCAACAAAGTAGACAAACTTATAGCATACAACTGTATTAGTCAGTATTGAATGGGGATTATAAGCTTCAGAGTACATCTGGTGATTTGGAAAAAATGTTATTTAAAAGCCAAAACAATGCGCTTTAAAACCTGGATCCTATATTTAGTATCTAGGTGGGACCCATACCCATTACATACGTATGGGATGTTCTGTGAATATGTACTACCAAAAATCCCTTTCAAAGTGAGTCTACCAGATTCCAAATGTTATTGCATTGTAATGCCTTATTTTGTTTGTATATCTCCCCCATAATCTGTACAGCGTTGCAGATTATGGAGTTACCATCAAAATAAAGATTTATTATTATTCTTAATATACTTTATATCTTTGTGCAAAGTATATTATTGATGCATCAGGTGCCTCTTTTGTTTCTACATCTTTTTTCTATGGGGGAACATCAATCATTATTTAAAGGGGCAGCTCTGTGGAGCCCTGTTCCTCATTCAACCTTGCATCGCTGGGGACCTGGGTTCAAGTCCCAGGGTCAGCATCTGCAAAGAGTTTGTATGTTCTCTCTCCGTGTTTGCGTGGGTTTCCTCCGGTTTCCTCCCACACTCCAAAACATACTGGTAGGTTGATTAGGTTGGCAATCTTTGTGCAGCGCTGCGTAAGCTGTGTGCGTTATACGAATAAAGGAATTATTATTTTATTATTGTTATTAATTCAGAGAAGAACACAGTGGCCCAAAAAATATGCCTTCACTGATGGTTTACGGAGAACCAAATTTGCATAAAACTTTTTTTTCAAAAATGACGGATTGCCGAAGAACAAGAATATTATGTCTCTAAAGATTATATATTGTTCTACGCTGATTGGTAAAGCTGCTGGCAGACTCTACCCTCCCTTCGCTGAGTTATTTTATGTTGAAAAAAACATAGATTCACATTAGTTCGATGTTAATATGACCCATAATAAAACAAAAATTTACTTCTTTTGTTCTATACACATATTTAAAAGTGTAACATTATATTTTTATATATTTTATTCAAAGGCCTTTGAAAAACACATACCAGATGTGAAAAAGCATAATAGAAACAAAAAAAAGCCTAGTACTGTAAAGAGAGCAATAAGTGATAAAGATAAGGTGTTTAAGGAGCTAAAACGGGAAGGTAGTGATGAGGCATTACAGGATTATAGGTCTGCCCTACTCAATTTTGAGTTACTGCACTTTGCAGGTACACCACTATATTTGTCCAGATTTGGTTGCTAGTCTGGCTACTCGGGAAGACCAGTTCTAGCTGAATCATTACACTCCATTGGCGGCTTTCCTGTGTTTTTAGGTCTCGACATTATCCTTTTTGTTTGTCACTCTATTAATAGATTACTAATAAAAGTTACATTTTAATCTCCTGGATATGGTGCCTTTGGGTTGATTGATACCCCCTTTTGAATTTTCTATAATAACCTGCCTAGGAGAAATCCCTCTCCCCTCTTCTTCCACATAAAAGGTTAGTACATAAAATGAGACTGCAGGGACTAGGGGAAGATCTGTGTATATTTAAAAGCAATTGGCTTAAAGATAGAAAGCAGAGTGTCATCATTAATGGCACATTCTCAGATTGGGTTGACATTACCAGTGGAATGCCAAAGGGGACAGTATTGGCCCCCCTACTTTTTAATATTTTTATTAATGACCTTGTAGTGGGTTTACGCAGTCACGTTTCAATATTTGCAGATGCTACTAAGCAGTGTAAAGTAATTAATACTGAGGTCTATAGTGTAGCATTACAGATGGATTTATGGAAGCTGGAGGAATGGGCAAAGAAATGGTTGATGAGTTTTAATGTAGATAAACCTAAAGTAATACACTTGGGCCATAAAAACAAAAAGTATGATTATGTTCTAAATAGAGATGGGCGAATCAATTCTAACAATTCTAAATTAGTACAATTTCAGGAAAACTTTGATTCCTCATGAATCCAAAGTTTACACTGACTTGTGGGAACGAATTAAATTTTAAAAAAATTTTTTTCCCATTATTATCAAAATGGCCACAAGCACAACGTGTTACATGGGGCAGAGAACTCTGGGAAGAATAAAGGAACATGGTGGTACTGTTTCTCACTGTATGGGTGTAGTGTTCCTCACTGTATGGCTGTAGGGTTCCTCACTTTATGGCTGTAGTGTTCCTCACTCTATTCTTCACTGTGTGGAGGGAGTGCTCACTGAATGGCGGTAGTGGTCCTCACTGTATAGGGGTAGTGTCCCTCAATGTATGGCAGTAGTGTTCCTCACTGTATGGCGGTGGTGTTCCTCACTTTATGGCTGTAAAGAAATCTACCAAATGGGAGCAGTGCTTCTAATCCAAGCACACTAACATGTGGCTGCCGAAACAAGATCCGTTCTTCATTTAATTCCAATAGTTTAGTTTTTGAGAAAATCATCTTTTAAAATCAGGAGCTCTTGTGTATGTCACAGAAGCCCCTTCAAGCTCCATCATCTACTAATTATTAATGCCTCCATTTGGGGTTGCCCGCCTCCTTTCCTAATGGAGGCTGAAATAATTAGCATACAATGGAGCTAGAAGGGGCTTCTGTGGCATAGCCAGACTTGTTTGAATAATATTAAAAGACATTTTTATCAGAAACTAAGTTATCCAAAGCGAAAAGAAGAATGGATCAGGAATCACAAATCAGCATGTAAGTGTGCTTGGTTTAGGAGCACTGAATCCATGTGGTAAATTTACTTTAATGGGTTTTTCTGGCACCTGAAGTGAATAAGGGAAAAAGAGAAAAATCTATGATATTTACATTAGCATGAAGGTATAATTTCAATACCACAAAACAACTGCATTTTTAACAGTCTATTGCCAGACAGTTATGTAAACCTACCAGCACCAAGAATAAAAAATATGAAAGAGATGCAGAAATTAGAATACATCCATCTCTTCTACATTTAATACTAACTATATAATGATCTGTGGGGTCCCACAAATGTTCCCACATTTTTTTCATACAAGTAAAATTCCTCCATATCCCCTTCAGGTGGTAAAGTTTTGTCTCTCCTATACTTGGCTATTTGTGCTCTAATAATTGCACAAATTCTATTTCTAACCCAAATATTTTCTATTTAAATGTTTTCAGAACAAGGGATGGGGCTGGGCAAGGGTACATTTTTCTCATGCAAATGTTTGTAATCCATTTAAACCTTGGTTCCCATAATAAAGCCAGCACATGTGTAGTTGGGTACCAGGGGTGTCACATCCTTTCCAATATTTTCGTGAATAATTTGGATATACTTTAGCTGATTGGTATGTTTCTATGTGGCTTTTGCACAGTAAAGCTGTAGAAGAAGGTGTGTTTACTAGAGATGAGCGAACATGCTCGTCCGAGCTTGATGCTCGGTCGAGCATTAGGGTACTCGAAACTGCTCGTTACTCGGACGAATACTTCGCCCGCTCGAGAAAATGGCAGCTCCCGCCGTTTTGCTTTTTGGCGGCCAGAAACAGAGCCAATCACAAGCCAGGAGACTCTGCACTCCACCCAGCATGACGTGGTACCCTTACACGTCGATAGCAGTGGTTGGCTGGCCAGATCAGGTGACCCTGGGATAGACTAGCCGCTGGCCGCGCTGCTCGGATCATTCTGTCTCTGGATGCCGCTAGGGAGAGAGCTGCTGCTGCTCAGGGAAAGCGTTAGGGTGTTCTATTAGCTTACTGTTAGGCAGGAGTGATTCTCAAAGAACCCAACAGCCCTTCTTAGGGCTACAATAACGTTCTACTTTTTTTATTTTAATTTGCATCTTTTACCATTTTGTGAGGAATTAGCAGGGGGACTTGCTACCGTTGTGTTTAGCTCTTAGTGGCACACATATCCATAGCAAAGACCGAAGTGGGAAAATTCAGTAGGGGTTGGATTTCTATTAGGCAATAACTCAGTGTCATCTCATCTGGCATAGTACTGTGCTTCCTTTGATACTTGGCTAGAAAATAGCCATAGGAGAATAGTTACAAACAGCTTCTTGAAGCCTACAGTAGCGTTCTATATATTTGATTTCTGGTTGATCTGCTGGTGACTGTAGTTTCTGCAGTGCATGTACTTGCCAATTCTGAGCAATTTGTAGTGGGACTTGCGACCGCTGTGTTCTGCGCTTAGTGGCGCACATATCCATAGCAAAGGCTGAAGGGGCAAAATTCAGTAGGGGTTGGATTTCTATTAGGCAATAACTCAGTGTCATCTCATCTGGCATAGTACTGTGCTTCCTTTGATACTTGGCTAGAAAATAGCCATAGGAGAATACAAACAGCTTCTTGAAGCCTACAGTAGCGTTCTATATATTTGATTTCTGGTTGATCTGCTGGTGACTGTAGTTTCTGCAGTGCATGTACTTGCCAATTCTGAGCAATTTGTAGTGAGACTTGCGACCGCTGTGTTCTGCGCTTAGTGGCGCACATATCCATAGCAAAGGCTGAAGTGGCAAAATTCAGTAGGGGTTGGATTTCTATTAGGCAATAACTCAGTGTCATCTCATCTGGCATAGTACTGTGCTTCCTTTGATACTTGGCTAGAAAATAGCCATAGGAGAATACAAACAGCTTCTTGAAGCCTACAGTAGCGTTCTATATATTTGATTTCTGGTTGATCTGCTGGTGACTGTAGTTTCTGCAGTGCATGTACTTGCCAATTCTGAGCAATTTGTAGTGGGACTTGCGACCGCTGTGTTCTGCGCTTAGTGGCGCACATATCCATAGCAAAGGCTGAAGTGGCAAAATTCAGTAGGGGTTGGATTTCTATTAGGCAATAACTCAGTGTCATCTCATCTGGCATAGTACTGTGCTTCCTTTGATACTTGGCTAGAAAATAGCCATAGGAGAATACAAACAGCTTCTTGAAGCCTACAGTAGCGTTCTATATATTTGATTTCTGGTTGATCTGCTGGTGACTGTAGTTTCTGCAGTGCATGTACTTGCCAATTCTGAGCAATTTGTAGTGGGACTTGCGACCGCTGTGTTCTGCGCTTAGTGGCGCACATATCCATAGCAAAGGCTGAAGTGGCAAAATTCAGTAGGGGTTGGATTTCTATTAGGCAATAACTCAGTGTCATCTCATCTGGCATAGTACTGTGCTTCCTTTGATACTTGGCTAGAAAATAGCCATAGGAGAATACAAACAGCTTCTTGAAGCCTACAGTAGCGTTCTATATATTTGATTTCTGGTTGATCTGCTGGTGACTGTAGTTTCTGCAGTGCATGTACTTGCCAATTCTGAGCAATTTGTAGTGGGACTTGCGACCGCTGTGTTCTGCGCTTAGTGGCGCACATATCCATAGCAAAGGCTGAAGTGGCAAAATTCAGTAGGGGTTGGATTTCTATTAGGCAATAACTCAGTGTCATCTCATCTGGCATAGTACTGTGCTTCCTTTGATACTTGGCTAGAAAATAGCCATAGGAGAATACAAACAGCTTCTTGAAGCCTACAGTAGCGTTCTATATATTTGATTTCTGGTTGATCTGCTGGTGACTGTAGTTTCTGCAGTGCATGTACTTGCCAATTCTGAGCAATTTGTAGTGAGACTTGCGACCGCTGTGTTCTGCGCTTAGTGGCGCACATATCCATAGCAAAGGCTGAAGTGGCAAAATTCAGTAGGGGTTGGATTTCTATTAGGCAATAACTCAGTGTCATCTCATCTGGCATAGTACTGTGCTTCCTTTGATACTTGGCTAGAAAATAGCCATAGGAGAATACAAACAGCTTCTTGAAGCCTACAGTAGCGTTCTATATATTTGATTTCTGGTTGATCTGCTGGTGACTGTAGTTTCTGCAGTGCATGTACTTGCCAATTCTGAGCAATTTGTAGTGGGACTTGCGACCGCTGTGTTCTGCGCTTAGTGGCGCACATATCCATAGCAAAGGCTGAAGTGGCAAAATTCAGTAGGGGTTGGATTTCTATTAGGCAATAACTCAGTGTCATCTCATCTGGCATAGTACTGTGCTTCCTTTGATACTTGGCTAGAAAATAGCCATAGGAGAATACAAACAGCTTCTTGAAGCCTACAGTAGCGTTCTATATATTTGATTTCTGGTTGATCTGCTGGTGACTGTAGTTTCTGCAGTGCATGTACTTGCCAATTCTGAGCAATTTGTAGTGGGACTTGCGACCGCTGTGTTCTGCGCTTAGTGGCGCACATATCCATAGCAAAGGCCGAAGTGGCAAAATTCAGTAGGGGTTGGATTTCTATTAGGCAATAACTCAGTGTCATCTCATCTGGCATAGTACTGTGCTTCCTTTGATACTTGGCTAGAAAATAGCCATAGCAATAGGATAGCATTGTTTGGTTTTAAAAACTCAAAAAAAAACAAAAAACACAAAAAAAAAAAAAAAAACACAAAAAAAAACAAAAAAAAGTAAAAAAAAAAATAAAGTTATAACTCTCATTTTAAAAATGTTTAACCCGAGGGCTAGGGGTAGAGGACGAGGGCGGGGACGTGGGCGTCCAACTACTGCAGGGGTCAGAGGCCGTGGTCCTGGGCGGGGTGAGACACCACCTGCTGATGAGGGAGCAGGGGAACGCCGCAGAGCTACACTCCCTAGGTTCATGTCTGAAGTTACTGGGACTCGTGGTAGAGCACTGTTGAGGCCAGAACAGTGCGAACAGGTGATGTCGTGGATTGCTGACAATGCTTCGAGCAATTTGTCCACCACCAGTCAGTCTTCCACGCAGTCCACCCATGTCACCGAAATCGCCACTCCTCCAGCTCCTGCACCTCAGCCTCCTCCCCCCCAGTATGCCCCCTCCCAGGAAAATTTGGCATTTGAACCGGCATACTCTGAGGAACTGTTTTCTGGACCCTTCCCACAGTCACAAACCACTTGTCTGGTTGCTGCTGAGCAATTTTCCGATGCCCAGGTTTTCCACCAGTCACAGTCTGTGGGTGATGATGACCTTCTTGACGTAGTGGAAGTGTGTAAAGAGGTGTCCGACGATGAGGAGACACGGTTGTCAGACAGTGGGGAAGTTGTTGTCAGGGCAGGAAGTCCGAGGGGGGAGCAGACTGAGGGATCGGAGGATGATGAGGTGACAGACCCAAGCTGGGTTGAGAGGCCGGGTGAACACAGTGCTTCTGAGACGGAGGAGAGTCCTCGACCTGAACAGGTTGGAAGAGGCAGTGGTGGGGCCAGACGGAGAGGCAGGGCCAGAGCTGGTGCATCAGCGCCACTGTCAACTAGTGAAGCTCCCGTGGTGAGGGCTCTTGCGGCGAGGGCTAGATCTTCAGAAGTGTGGAGGTTCTTTAAGGAAACACCGGATGACCGACGGACTGTGGTGTGCAACATTTGCCAAACCAGGCTCAGCAGGGGTTCCACCACTACTAGCTTAACTACCACCAGTATGCGCAGGCATATGAATGCTAAGCACACCACTCAGTGGCAACAAGCCCGTTCACCTCCGGCCGTGCACACCACTGCTCCTTCCCCTGTGTCAGCTGCTAGTCAGCCCCCTGCCCAGGACCCTGCCACAAAAACCCCATCGTCGCCTCCACGATCCTCCACAGCATCCACCAGCGTTCAGCTCTCCATACCCCAGACGCTGGAGCGGAAACGCAAATATAGTGCAACCCACCCGCACGCCCAAGCCCTTAATGTGCACATCTCCAGATTGCTTAGCCTGGAGATGCTGCCCTATAGGCTAGTAGAGACCGAGGCCTTTCGCAACCTCATGGCGGCGGCCGCCCCTCGGTATTCGGTCCCCAGCCGCCACTACTTTTCCCGATGTGCCGTCCCAGCCCTGCACCAGCACGTGTCAGACAACATCATCCGTGCCCTGACCAACGCCGTTTCTGACAAGGTCCACCTGACCACGGACACGTGGACGAGTGCTGCCGGGCAGGGCCACTATATATCGCTGACGGCACATTGGGTTAACTTGGTGGAGGCTGGGACCGAGTCTGACCCTGGGGCTGCTCATATACTGCCGACGCCGAGGATTGCGGGGCCTACCTCGGTCCAGGTGTTTCAGGCCTACTATGCCTCCTCCTCCTCCCACCCCTCCTCCACCTCCTCCTCCGAACTACCATCCGTGGGCACGGCGCCATCAGTCGGTAGCTCTAGGCACAGCAGCAGTGCCGTCGCTAAGCGACAGCAGGCGGTGCTCAAACTGCTGAGCCTAGGCGACAAAAGGCACACCGCCCAAGAGCTATTACAGGGCATCACGGCGCAGACTGATCTGTGGCTGGCACCGCTGAACCTCAAGCCGGGAATGGTTGTGTGTGACAACGGCCGTAACCTGGTGGCGGCTCTGCAACTCGGCAGACTGACACATGTGCCATGCCTGGCCCATGTGTTAAATCTGATAGTGCAGCGTTTCCTCAAGACATACCCCAATCTGTCTGATTTGCTCACGAAGGTGCGCCGCATCTGTGCGCATTTCAGGAAGTCCAGCCCAGATGCTGCCACTCTCAGGGCAGCGCAGCGCCGCCTCCAACTGCCCGCTCACCGACTGTTGTGCGACGTGCCCACGAGGTGGAATTCAACACTGACCATGTTATCCAGAGTTTACCAGCAGCGCAGAGCGATTGTAGACTGCCAGATGTCAACTTCCACCAGAACTGGTAGTCAGGTCAGTCAGCTTCCTCAAGTCTACAATGAGGAGTGGACGTGGATGTCTGATATCTGTCAGGTGCTGAGTAACTTTGAGGAGTCAACACAGATGGTCAGTGGCGATGCCGCCATCATCAGCCTCACCATCCCGCTGCTTGGCCTGTTGAAAAACTCTCTGGTCAGCATGAAGTCGGAAGCTTTGCGCTCGTCACAAGAGACGGGGGAAGAATATTCCCTTGTTGATAGCCAAAGCACCCTGAGGTCTGTTTCTCAGCGCATATCGGAGGAGGTGGAGGTGGAGGAGGATGAGGAGGAGAATGTTGGCGAGACACAAGAGGGGACCATTGTTGAGTCCTTCACTGTTCAGCGTGTATGGGCAGAAGAAGAGGAGTTGGAGGAGTTGGAGGAGGAGGAAATGGACAGTCAGGCCAGTGAGGGGAGTGAATTCTTACGCGTTGGTACTCTGGCGCATATGGCAGATTTCATGCTAGGCTGCCTATCCCGTGACCCTCGCGTTCAAAGAATTTATTCCAGCACCGATTACTGGGTGTTCACTCTCCTGGACCCACGGTACAAGCAAAATCTTCCCACTCTCATCCCTGGAGAGGAAAGGAGTGTGAGAATGCATGAATACCAGCAGGCCCTGGTGCACAAGCTGAAACAGTATTTCCCTTCTGACAGCGCTAGCGGCAGAGTGCGTAGTTCTGCGGGACAAGTAGCGAGGGAGAGTAGGCGAGCAGGCAGCTTGTCCAGCACTGGCAAGGGTACGCTTTACAAGGCTTTTGCCAGCTTTATGTCACCCCAGCAAGACACTGTCACCTGTCCCCAGTCTCGGCAGAGTAGGGCTGATCTTTACAGAAAGATGGTGAGGGAGTACGTAGCTGACCATACCATCGTCCTAAATGATCACACAGCTCCCTACAACTACTGGGTTTCAAAGCTGGACATGTGGCACGAACTGGCGCTGTACGCCTTGGAGGTTCTTGCCTGCCCTGCCGCTAGCGTCTTGTCCGAGCGGGTTTTCAGTGCAGCTGGTGGCATCATCACCGATAAGCGTACACGCCTGTCGACTGACAGCGCTGACAGGCTGACGCTTATTAAAATGAATAAAGGCTGGATTTCTCAGAATTTCCAATCTCCACCAGGTGAAGGAAGCTCAACCTGAATAATTGATCCACTCCTCCTCCTCCTCCTCATTTTCCTCCTTCTCCTCCTCTTTGTACAGTAAAGCAGAGGAAAATGGCTATTTTTTGACAGGGCCCACTGGCTCTTGCTATAGTACTTCATGCATTTAATTTTTCTGGAGGGCCACCTACCCGGTCCTCTGTTTGAAACAATTTTTGTGAGTGCCACATACAGGCACTCAATCTATTCCATTTTTCTGGAGGGCCACCTACCCGGTCCTCTGTTTTAAAAAATTTTTGGGACTGCCACATACAGGCACTCAATCTATTCCATTTTACTGCAGGGCCACCTACCTGCTCCTCTGGTTTGAACAATTTTTGGGACTGCCACATACAGGCACTCAATCTATTCCATTTTACTGGAGGGCCACCTACCTGCTCCTCTGGTTTGAAACATTTTTGGGACTGCCACATACAGGCACTCAATCTATTCCATTTTACTGCAGGGCCACCTACCTGCTCCTCTGGTTTGAAACATTTTTGGGACTGCCACATACAGGCACTCAATCTATTCCATTTTACTGGAGGGCCACCTACCTGCTCCTCTGGTTTGAAACATTTTTGGGACTGCCACATACAGGCACTCAATCTATTCCATTTTACTGCAGGGCCACCTACCTGCTCCTCTGGTTTGAACAATTTTTGGGACTGCCACATACAGGCACTCAATCTATTCCATTTTACTGCAGGGCCACCTACCTGCTCCTCTGGTTTGAACAATTTTTGGGACTGCCACATACAGGCACTCAATCTATTCCATTTTACTGGAGGGCCACCTACCTGCTCCTCTGGTTTGAACAATTTTTGGGACTGCCACATACAGGCACTCAATCTATTCCATTTTACTGGAGGGCCACCTACCTGCTCCTCTGGTTTGAAACATTTTTGGGACTGCCACATACAGGCACTCAATCTATCCCATTTTACTGGAGGGCCACCTACCTGCTCCTCTGGTTTGAAAAATGTTTGGGACTGCCACATACAGGCACTATCCAAATTAAATTGTCTCCATAGCAGCCTCCACACGTTGTCTCCATTGCTACCTCCAAAAGTCGTCCATATAGCTGCCTCCATACATCGTCCCTTTATCAAACGAGGTGTGTCAGGCAGAAATTTGGGTTGTTTTCATGGATTCCACATCAAAGTTGTTAACTTTGTCGCCACCCTGCTGTGTAATCCCCAAAATATACTGGCAAACTTTTACCATTTAGGGATATTATTTCAGCGCTTCTTGCGCATCTGTTTACATTCCCCTCACCCGGCATATCCTAAACTTATAAGAACGCTACTACACTTGATCTTATACAAAAGGTTCTTAGAAGTGCTGTTTGGGGAGTAGCCTAGAGACAGGGGCTTGGATTGGCGAAAGCTCGCCTGGCAGCGGAACGCCAGCTCCATGCGCATCATGCGCTTCTTGCGCATCTGTTTACATTCCCCTCACCCGCCATATCCCAAACTTATAAGAACGCTACTACACTTAACTTGGTGCAGGCTGGGACCGAGTCTGACCCTGGGGCTGGTCATATACTGCCGACGCAGAGAATTGCGGGGCCTACCTCGGTCCAGGTCTCAAAGGCCTACTATACCTCCTCCCACCCCTCCTCCTCCTCCGAATTACCATCCGTGGGCATGGCGCCATCAGTCGGTAGCTCTAGGCACAGCAGCAGTGCCATCGCTAAGCGACAGCAGGCGGTGCTGAAACTGCTGAGCCTAGGCGATAAAAGGCACACCGCCCAAGAGCTATTACAGGGCATTCCACATCAAAGTTGTTAACTTTGTCGCCACCCTGCTGTGTAATCCCCAAAATATACTTGCAAACTTTTACCATTTAGGGATATTATTTCAGCGCTTCTTGCGCATCTGTTTACATTCCCCTCACCCGGCATATCCTAAACTTATAAGAACGCTACTACACTTGATCTTATACAAAAGGTTCTTAGAAGTGCTGTTTGGGGAGTAGCCTAGAGACAGGGGCTTGGATTGGCGAAAGCTCGCCTGGCAGCGGAACGCCAGCTCCATGCGCATCATGCGCTTCTTGCGCATCTGTTTACATTCCCCTCACCCGCCATATCCCAAACTTATAAGAACGCTACTACACTTAACTTGGTGCAGGCTGGGACCGAGTCTGACCCTGGGGCTGGTCATATACTGCCGACGCAGAGAATTGCGGGGCCTACCTCGGTCCAGGTCTCAAAGGCCTACTATACCTCCTCCCACCCCTCCTCCTCCTCCGAATTACCATCCGTGGGCATGGCGCCATCAGTCGGTAGCTCTAGGCACAGCAGCAGTGCCATCGCTAAGCGACAGCAGGCGGTGCTGAAACTGCTGAGCCTAGGCGATAAAAGGCACACCGCCCAAGAGCTATTACAGGGCATTCCACATCAAAGTTGTTAACTTTGTCGCCACCCTGCTGTGTAATCCCCAAAATATACTTGCAAACTTTTACCATTTAGGGATATTATTTCAGCGCTTCTTGCGCATCTGTTTACATTCCCCTCACCCGGCATATCCTAAACTTATAAGAACGCTACTACACTTGATCTTATACAAAAGGTTCTTAGAAGTGCTGTTTGGGGAGTAGCCTAGAGACAGGGGCTTGGATTGGCGAAAGCTCGCCTGGCAGCGGAGCGCCAGCTCCATGCCAAGATCCAACTAACATAGTTTTAACTGCAGCACCTTTAATCTACTACTAGTTCACTGCCTCCATACATGGTCCCCTTATCAAACGAGCTGTGTCAGGCAGAATTTTGGGTTGTTTTCATGGCTTCCATGTTAACTTTGTCGCCACCCTGCTGTGTAATCCACAAAATATACTGGCAAACTTTTATCATGTACCGATATTATTTGAGCGCTTCTTGCTCACCTCCTTTGGTTCCTCTCTGCTACCCATTGGTTTGAAGCCTGAGTCCATTTAGGGTATGTTGCCATGCCTGCCGCTGCTGCCGCTGCCTCTGCATGCCGTCCCCTATAGTGTCAGGGTCAATTATTGGATGTTTTAGATGCTATCTAGCTTCATTCTGTCACTCTGTCATGGCCATGCTGTTGCCCATAATTTTGGCATAATGGTGCGATTATGCAGCCTCAGAGGCATCCATGCATGCTGCCCCTGCTGTTTCCTGTCCATTTCCGTGGTGTTTCCATCCTTTTCTGAGGTTCCCAGGTGTTTGGCCAAGCTTCCCTGTGCAGAGCCTTGGTCCCCTTGAAAAATGCTCGAGTCTCCCATTGACTTCAATGGGGTTCGTTATTCGAGACGAGCACTCGAGCATCGGGAAAAGTTCGTCTCGAATAACGAGTACCCGAGCATTTTAGTGTTCGCTCATCTCTAGTGTTTACCAACCAATACCAATATATTGACATTTATTATGGTAATGTGTGCTACAAATATCCACATATGCAGCTGAGATACCTCCCTTACTTGTTTCACATTTTAGAAATTTAGAAATATTGTAAGATTTACTTATCAGCGTTCCCTTGAAATTTTTGCATAAAAAGGATTCTACTTTTTATTTTCAAATCAATCATTTAATGTTAGTTTATATCTTATAGACAAGCCTCAAAATTATATTATAGTGTTCTTTTCATATAAATCTCCTACATTTTTAATCCCTACCTCAAACCAATTCTTGAGGCTCACCTCCTGTATTAACCCCATAGCGCAATAAGACGTACCTGTACGTTTTATTGCGCATGGGGTAGTATGAAGAGGGTTCACGGGCTGAGCCCTCTTCATACACGCCGGGTGCTTGCTTCACAATGAAGCAAGCACCCGTCGCTAACACCCGCGATCGGTGCTTGTACCGATCGCGGGTGTTAACCCTTTCATTGCCGCCGGCAAAGCTGCCGGCGGCATTAACGAGCCGGCGGCGCGTGGGCGCCGTTGGCGATCCGTTGCCATGACAGCCTCAGATCACACAGTGATCCGAGGCTATCATGTTTTAGGCCATCTATTACAATGTGCGATCTGCACATTGTAATAGATGGTGTGCAAAATCCCTATATACTGCCATACTGTAGTATGGCAGTATATGGTAGGATCAATCAGACAACCTAGGGTTAAAGTACCCTAGGGAGTCTGAAAAATAGTAAAAAAATTTTATAAAAAAAAATTAAAAATAAAAAATTATATTAAAAAAACCTAAAAATTCAAATCACCCCCCTTTCCCTAGAACTGATATAAATATAAGTAAACAGTAAAAATCATAAACACATTAGGTATCAGCGTGTCCGAAAATGCCCGATCTATCAAAATATAAGAATGTTTTTTTACTGCGTTTAACCCCGTAACGGAAAATAGTGCCCAAAGTCGCAAATGACATTTTTTTGCCATTTTGAAAAATATAAAAAAATCAATAAAAAGTGATCAAAAGGTCGTACAATTCTAAAAATAAAAGCATTAAAAACGTCATCAAAAGTCGCAAAAAATGACACCACCCACAGCTCCATACACCAAAGTATGAAAAAGTTATTAGCGCAAGAAGACGGCAAAATGAAGAATTTTTTTTTTGTACAGGAGGTTTTAATTTTTGTAAATGTATGAAAACATTATACAACCTATACAAATTTGGTATCCATGTGATCGTATTGACCCAATGAATAAATTAGACATGTCATTTGGAGCGCACAGTGAAAGACGTAACATCTACGCCCGCAAGAAAACGGCGCAAATGCGTTTTTTCACCATTTTCACTGCATTCAGAATTTTTTTCCAGCTTCCCAGTATATGGCATAGACAATTAAATGCCATCACTATGAAGTGCAATTTGTTACGCAGAAAACAAGCCATCACACAGCTCTCTACATGGAAAAATAAAAAAGTTATAGATTTTTGAAGGTGGGGTGTGAAAAATAAAGACGCAAAAACGAAAAAGGGCCTGGTCCTTAAGGGGTTAAAGCCAAGAAATTGGTAATTTCTATGTACCCAAAGCAAAGGATGGAGCCTTTACTGTGAAAGGCACAAGATTTCTCCAGGTGGCCAGGGAGGCCCTACTGGTTGGCAGCATTGATTTATAATACTAGTGACCAAAATAGATTTTCAGTATCTGATTGAAATCTGTAAACAAAGCCTACATAGGTATAGAGCAGAAGCAGAAGGCTTGGTTCAGTGTATAGTGGTTATACCAGTGCAGTGCAGTTCTCCTGGCATGTTCATCATAGTAAATACTTTTATTTTTATATAAAAAATACATAACTCTTCCTTCTAAAAATAGTGTGTCCTTATATCATTTGACTCTGGATTTGCAGAGACACAACCTTAATTGTTTACATTTAGCTGTCAATTTTTTCCTTGTTTTCTAGGAGGAACATCTCAAAATGTGTTTCAAAAGGTTTAATGAATCTCACAAAAAGACACGTGCCATGTACTAAAACAATTCATCTTTATTACTACTATATGGATACAAATACAATAAAAACCAAACACCAAGACAAACAAAATAAAAACTATTAAAAATGGGTACTATGTACCCAAGAACAACCCAAGGCAGTCTGTGGCCCCCAATAACACACAAACAGTCCCCCTATACAAACCCTCTACCCTTAACACTGTTCTATCACAAACAATGCAAGAATATAGATAATATAGTGATATAGATGGTTAGACAAAGCCAAAGAACCACATATAGATAAATAAGTATACAATAATTATACAAAGATATAAATACGTAAATATCAATTTATTGATACGAGCCAACAAATATAAAGATATGGCTAATGGCAATATTTTGTGAAATCCAGTGAATAGCCTACAATGTAAAGATACAGGACCAAGTACTCCCTAATGTTCACAAGGATTTTAAACACATATGGGCACTAATAGGGGAACATATCACCAACAAGTCAGAAGTCAGGTAAACCGGATGGTGCACATATGTGTTTAGTATCCTGGTCATGCTTGGAGTTGTTGCAAGGGGCAATTCGGTCCTATATTCTTACAGTGTAGGCTATTCACTAGATTTGAGCAAAATATTACCATTTGCCATATATCTTTATAATTGTGGACTGAAATCTATATTTTAGCATTTAGGTATTTATATATTTGTATTATTTGTATTTATCTATATGTAATTATTTGCCCTGTCTTGCCATCTATATATCTATGTTATGTACAACTCTGCATTGCATTGTGACTTGACAGTGTTTTGGGTAGAGGGTCTGTGTAGAGGGATTGTTTGTTCACAGTCTTCCTTGGGTTGTTCTTGGGTACATAGTAGTCCTTTTAAATAGTTTTTATTTTGTCTTGGTGTTGTTGTTTCATGTATTTGTATCCAAATATTACTAATAAAGATTAAATGTTTTTGTTACATGGCACATGTCTCTTTGTGAGATTAATTGGATTCTTATCCTTGTGTCTAGCTACATAAATTGTGTAATGCAGTTGTGCTTGTCCAACTTTTGTTCTTGAAAAAGGTAAAGGGTTTGGCATCAAATACCAAAGTTTTCCAGCGTAAGTATAATCTCCAAATAGGGTTACATCTACAGGTCACATGATTGGCAGCCACTGTTGCCAGTTCCAATGACATTTCATGTCAAGCAGAACTTCAGGTAAAACACTGGGCCGAGCACTAACTTGCACTTACACTACAGGCACAACTGCTGAACACCAGCATCTGCCTATAATTATCACCCGGGTTGGAGGGTGGGTGAGGATTTCCTTGGCATGGCATTCCATTCAAGGTCATCCTCATGACACTGGTGTTCAGAGGAGGTATGTATATAGTAAATTGTGCAAGTGCGTGCTCAGGCCCTGACACTCAGTTGAAGTACACAAGAAAGTATTGGAAGTCCCAAAAGTGGCTTCTGGTCACTGGACCCAAAGAATTTAGTGACAGTAGGTTAACAATATGAGCATGGGATCATGTTGGGGATGAGTACTTACACTGGTAAACACTGCAGAAAGTAATGCTGATTTACATACTGGCATGGGCATTTTGTCCAATTATACAGCTCTGGTTTATTACTATTTACTGTGTACATGTCCTTATTGTTTCTGGTACCAAATGAAAAAGAAACCCCCTGAGGAATTGTTATTATACACAATAAAGATGATGTACATTTCATTAACTGGATTTGCATACCTCTTCTGAAGTAAACATGACGAGACGTGGGACACTTGACAGTCCAAACTCTTTTATGTCTGGACAATACTTGTACCTCGCTAAATTGACAGCATACATATTAGATACTGAGCCACCTGGAGATTAAGAAGAACACATTACACATGGAATTATTCATAGAGGTGAAAATCTGATATCATTTGAGTCTCAAAGACTAATGTCACCAAAACATTGCTTTCCGAAAAGAAAACTTTGACATTCGGAATTGGGCTAAATGATGTTCTTTTACAGGCTATAAAAAAGATTATAGGACCTTTGGATGACTGGGTTAGTCAATCAACAAAGCCTAGAACCAAAAACCTGATCGATTTGTCACAAAAATATAACTTTTATTTCTTTATCTTAAAAAGTGGTAATTGGTGCTCCATATCCACTAAAGAAAAAGGTTAAAATGATCAGTTTAATGATGACACTTTTGACTTCTTGTGGCACACACAAGGTCCATTTCATATTGTGGAGCCTCTATCATCCTCCCTTCATATTGTGACCCCTCTAATCTCCCCCTTATATTGTGGCCCCTCTAATCTCCCCCTCATATTGTGACCCCTCATCTCCCCTTCATGTTGTAGCCTCTCATCTCCTCCTCATATTGTGGCCCCTCATCTCCACTCCACATTGTGGACACTCTCATTTTACCCCTCATCCTATGGCTCAAGCTGTGGTCAGAACAGGTTAAAATGGATCTATATTACATTGCCTTAGACTCTGTCTGCACCCTAATTTTGTGTATTCAATAAACATATAGCTACAATATATAATAGTACGTTTAACAACTGTTTGGTAAATGTGTAGCATTGACCAGCATTGTACAGTAATGTATCATGCATTTTAATGCAGAAAATGAAAATGCCAATACATGACATGACAATAGAAGAGAAAACAAATTTTAATTGGCGCCAGAACAATTCCATGTCAGCAAAACTAAGGCAAAGCAAATTGCTTGTCTCTATTTCTCATTATATGACAAATATGTCTGCCTTTTCACTTATTTGAATGGACGCTGCAGCATCTAGTGGGTGATGGATACTTTAAGCGATTGTCATTTTTTTTACCAGACTATTGGAATCTGCAATGAATTCTCCTATTGAAGAGTCTGATTAACAAATGAGAAGAGACTGACAAGAATAAAACAGACAAACCTGGGCTAAATATGCCATCTCCTTCCTTCCAGCCTAAAAATTCTATCATCTTTAACAGGACAGCCTCTTCAGTTAGTATAAATACAGGAGACACTTCATATGTGTATCTGAAATACAAAGGTTATCATGGTTAGAAATCAAACATACAAAGCTATGTTATCATCACAAAAGCCAGTAAGGGCATCTTCCAAACATGAAATATAGCCACCATTTCGGAACACGGCACATGGCTATACTAAATGAAATGAAATACCAGTAGAGCATGTCCTAGTCAAATACATTTTTCATGGATCAGTGAGATCAGTGAAAAAACACCAACTCCATGTTAAAAGACACATAAGACATTCTGAATGCGTTTTTAATGTTGAGTGAATGTAACCTATAGTTGGAAAAAGCTAATTTGAGAGGAAAATATGGGATGGAGAGAGCTCATAAGGCAGTTACTTTCATGTCCCAGTGTGGTAGCATCATCCAGAAATTCAATTTTGAAGTGAGATGTAAATTGGTTGTATGAAGTCAAGGAGGCGGAGATTTTAACACTGTCAAGCTCTCTCTTCCTCAGAGAGTCCCCTTCACTGTAATTGATAGTACTGCATCCAGAGACATTACTAACAAGATCTCCTGAAGTCTGATGCATGATGTCAATTACAAAGGTGGAGGCATTCAGAGCTCCCCACCTTAACTTTAGTGTTAAACTCTCCGCCTACTTGACTTAAAACAACCAATTTACATTTCACTTCAAATGCAGCTTGACAATATTATGGTAGTGGTTTAATAGGTCAATTGCTGATGACAGGTTCCTTTAAATAGACAAATGATTGTTATTGGAAGGAAAGGTAGGGATAGAGATGTCCTTTGATTTGGGGGTGTTGTACTCGGTTCAGAACAACTGGAATGTATATGTTAATTGTTTTGTGGATGAGCTGCTGTGTAGGGAAAGTAGGAAAGATTCCAGATTAGACAATGCTCAAAACCAATAGATAAAAGCTCTTTGTAGAAACTGCTCAGACTCAGTCCAGGATATTGGTTCATGTAGACTCAACTATTTATTACATAGCATAAAAGTTACAAAACTTTACAGTTACAGTAACTTTTATGCTATGTAATAAAAAGTTGATTCTACATGAATCACTATCCTGCATCGAACCTAAGCAGAGAGGCATCTGCAAGGGCATTTTGTATACAACAGTTATATGTTTCTTTTGACCTGAGCAAGGGGCAGGTGCTACCCTGAAAAGTTTTTTGTATAGGTTTTGGATATTGTTGGGTAAAAAAAACTGATTGACCATTTCCCATAAAAGTTATGCTTTTGTTGATTGGCATTGTGTGCTTGTTTCTTAAAAATAATAATAAACAAAATATTATAAAAATGATAAAAAATATAAGTTTGCACTTCAAACACGTCAAGGATCAATCCCCAGTTACAAGTCTAACAAGACTTCATACAACTTTCTTATATGTTACCCAAAATTTATTACTTTATGGCCAAGAAAAGTAAAATTTATTAGAGACATTCATGATATTTCTTGCATTATTTTTAATATATGGAACATGCGCACTCCCTTTATGGTTCAGTGCATCAATTTAATTGCCATTAAAATAACACTACTTACACACTTGGGTTCAAAGCTTCTGTAATAAAACGTGCTGCTAAAGAGTAATGATCCATTCCACCATACAACTGATTGAAGAATCTTGGATGACCTTAAAACAAGACAAATGTATGAGGCAGACAAATTATTAAAGTTATCTAGCCGTGTTGTAATAAAAGAAACAACATGCAGACAGATTGTTGGATGTGTTATGAGTTAAGGCCTGCATTTCACTGAAGGCTTACACCACCTTGGCAATAAATAATAATGTTGTTATAAGTCGTCTGTCTTGGTTTATGAGGTGTAGTTAATTTCTACAGTATATCATGTAGGCCAGAACTAAACCAACATATGTAGTATCATCAGTTTAAGGAGTCTACAGTATTTACCCGTTTGATATCCTAAAAACTAAACTAGGATTCATTACAATGGTTTTAAGGTAACTGCTAGTGAATTCACTATGGTGTCATTATGGGTTAAGGGAATTATATTGGATCAGTGGGTAAATGGAAACTAAGCTGCAGTACTGGTATAAGACCACTGCAGAGTGGGTGGAACCTTCTGTTTCCAGCTTTGACCTCTCTGTAGTTCTTGTACCAGAACTTGTAGGAAAACAGCTCAACCATGGAGATGTTGGACCCCCACTGATCTGTTATGACAACCTATTCTAAAGGCAAATCATCAATATTCATGTCTCAGAAAAACATTTTTGTCCTTTTTGAGGAGAAGGCAAGTTTTTCTTACACTCCAGGCGTGATTTCAGGCTCTTTTCCCTCTTCAAAGTAGAAGCATCTACAAAAGTCCACTCTTTTGATTTATGTTCTACCTGGTTCTATAACAACACCATTGTTACTAAGGAGGCGGACCCATTCAGAATACTTCCAATGAAAAAACTTATAAACTGATCAAAAAATCGGCTTAGCTCTCCTATATAGGCAAGTGCAAGAGGATTTGTATACTAAAATGGATAATTTAGTTTTGTATCACAAAAATAAAACTAAATGGTCAGTGAAGGACAAAGGCTTAGTATTTCCTTACTGAAAAATATATTTTGGTTGTTTTTTTTAATAAACTAATCACTTATTGAAAATCATCAGAATTAATACTATGGGGTGTATTGCTTAATAATCTTAGTGTCTTTTTGTAACTGGAAGTAGCAATTTTCCTTTTCAGAACTGTTGTACATGTCAATCAGGTGGTAGATTTGTATGTCGAGGTGTGTGTATATTCGTTTGTTGTTGCCGTGATGCCGCCAGACACAATGGGGCACATTTACTAAGAACAGTGCAAACTGCACTATATGCAGTTTGCCTGTGTACAGTGCAGATGGCGCCATATTCATGATTTCTGGTGCACATTCTTCATGAATCTGGTGCCCCTTGCACAGCTCCGACCGAGTGCACCTTTTTTTTTTTGTGCCCCTTTAACAACACAATTCTGTTGGACTTTGTATGTTAAATCAGGTGCTCGGTCCAACCGAGCACCGGAATGCCCCCTTCAGTGCAGAAAGTTGGGTCGCATGAAGCATATTGAAGCGATACCACAAACAGTGATGTGCTACACAAATGTGGCGCAGGCACTTTTTAAATACCTGTGCAAGCAGTTTGCACTGAAAAGAAGGTGAAAAGTCCGCCAGAAAACTGGCACATGGCCCTTAGTAAATATGTCCCAATATTTATAGCTATGTGTAGTGGCTAAAAAACTTAAACCTTAATACTGAAGCAACAGGGCGTGCACAGCTAATACCCCTATTCACCAGGTCCACACACTAAAGAATACCAGAATGACCACTAAGAAAAATCACAATTCATCTTTATTAATTCATAGAAAAGCAAATACACATGATATTTAAAAGCACATCAGTACCACAAAGTAACACAGGATGGAGTAAGTACAATAACTTTACTCCACCCTCCACCCCTGACTGTTAGTGTTGAAACAGAATGGAACACAAATCACACAGGTAAGTACCCAAATGCCGGAGAGGTGTCAATGACTTAAATCCACAGAAATGCATATGAGCTCACATGAACCAGCTGACATATAAACTTATGATAATAAAGTGCCAGCGCATTGTCCCTTCATACTGCATCAAAAAATGGATGTGAGTAAGCTATAAATCGCCAAGCCCAACAGCTTAGTATTGCAGCGAGATCAAAAAAGTCACCGATACACACTAAACACTGAATCCCGATTGGGTTGGGAGGCTCCTCACGCATATCATTGCCTCAAGCGACTTCCTCAGGGGTAGAGGCCTCAGAAACCAGTAGCTCACCTTATATGTATATTTAAAACATATAAGGATAACTATTTGAAATCAGAAGTTTAATCACTTGTCCACATGTAACATATTAGTATATCACAAATTGGCTGTGGGTGTATAGAGAGGAGTCACGGGCTGAGCCCTCTCAATATAAGGTGAGTGTTTGCTGCATCATGTTATAGCACCAATCTCAGTGGGTGCCACCATCTTGGCTTTGATCTTTGCTTCCCGTGTCATAATTGTAAAACAAAATCTGTTGCTATGTATAACTTCTAATCATTTGTTACAATGTGCCAGTGGCACATTGTAACACATGATCAGTAAAGTCCCCAAAAAATGCCATATTTTAGTATGGCAGTATATGGTAGGATCAATTAGACTACCTTGAGTTAAAGAACCATAGGGAGTCTGAAAAATAGTAAAAAAAAAAAAATTAAAAATAAATATATTTTAAAAAACATTAATGTTATTAGCGTCAGAAAATGTCAAAATAAAGAATTTTTTTGGTACCGAAAGTTTTAATTTATAAAATGTATTAAAACACAATTTAACCTACATATATACTCGAGTATAAGCCGAGGCCCATAATTTTTCCACCAAAAACTGGGAAAACCTATTGACCCGAGTATAAGCCGAGGGTGGAAAATGTATTGGTCTCAGCGTCCCAGTATATAGCTATCCAGCCCCCAGTAATACATAGCCAGCCAGCCCCCCTGAAGTATACAGCCTGCCAGCCCCCCTGAAGTATACAGCCTGCCAGCCCCCTTGAAGTATACAGCCTGCCAGCCCCCTTGACGTATACAGCCTGCCAGCCCTCTTGAAGTATAGAGCCTGCCAGCCCTCTTGAAGTATACAGCCTGCCAGCCCCCTTGAAGTATACAGCCTGCCAGCCCCCTTGAAGTATACAGCCTGCAAGCCCTCTTGAAGTATACAGCCTGCCAACCCCCTTGAAGTATACAGCCTGCCAGCCCCCTTAAAAATACAGCTGAACAGCCTTTAGTATACTGCCAGCACATAAAAAAAAAAAAAAACTTCCATACTCACCTACAGGCGGCTCCCTGATGCTCCGTTCCCCACGGCCGGTCTCCAGTCTTCTCTGTGTTTTGTTTCAGCCGGCAGATACGCGTCCACGCGATCTGCCGGCTGGCGCACAATATCACGTGGTGGTGTTGCCGCTGATGACATCATCAGCTGCGACACCGCCATGTCATATTGCGCGCCAGCGGCAGATCGCATGGATGCGTATCTGCTGGCTGATACAACACAGAGAAGAGAGAAGACCGAAGACCAGCCGCGGGGAAGACAGAAGAGGAGCCTCCGAACATCGGGAGACACGTGGACCATCGGTCCTACAGAGGGTGAGTATGGAAGTTTTTTTTGTTTTTTATTGACTTGTGTATAAGCCGAGGGGAGGTTTTTCAGCACATTTTTTATGATGAAAAACTCGGCTTATACATGAGTATATCCGGTATATAAATTTGGTATCCCCACCATGACTAAAGTAGACATGTTATTTGGGGCACACAGTGAAAGCCATAAAAAACCAAGCCCACAAAAGAATGGCACAAATGCATTTGGAAATTTTTCCCACTTCCTAATAAAAGGCTTGGAATATTAAATATAACAGCAATTTGTTACACATAAAATCTGAAAATCTGGCAATCATATGATAATGACTTTGTTGAATTAAAAAGAATAGAATTTTTTTTTTAAAGATACATTTAATTAGTGCCATACAGCTTTTCTAATGTAAAATGTAATTTGTATTTTTTGTTTTAGATTTGATGAATAAAGGGGGAAATGTAGTGGTCTGAACGAAGTATATTCTATAGTCTGTTTTGTTGTTCTTTGATACAGAATAAAATCATGTTCATCTTAACATTTCAATATTAACGAAATTGAGCAAATCTCAAAGTCTATAATCATCTGCAAATTGCAATGAAGATACAGTAACCTTAGTGATGGAAAGGATTCTCTCTTAATGAGAACCAATTTTCTGCTGCTTTTATCCAAAAGATGTGTCAGAAGTCTGAAAATCCAATAGTTAATGATGTCCAAAATATTAAGTATGATGTATGACAAACTAATTCAGTATTAAAGCCTTACATTTTAGAAATCACCACTGGCAACAGTTCGCAAAGACATTGCAAAACTTTTCATCATGACAAAGATACCTAGGCTTTGTTTTTTTAAAGACACTGCAAAGGAAAGTTGGTCAACTTCAATATGCCGTATATACTCGAATATAAGCTGACCCAAGTATAAGCCGAGGTCCCTAGTTTTACCACAAAAAAACTGGGAAAACCTATTGACTCGAGTATAAGCCGAGGGTGGGAAATGCATTGATCACAGCCTGCCCCAGTGTATATAGCCTGACAGGCCCTGCCCCAGTGTATACAGCCTGACAGGCCCTGCTCCAGTGTATATACCCCCCCCGGTAGTGCAGTACAACAATCCCATTGCTGCGGCTGATGTCAGATCATGTGACGTCGCACAGACCTGCTGCCGCTACTGGATGTGTCGCACATAAGATCTACAGGGTTTTTCAGTTCATTTTTTCTGCTGAAAAACTAGGCTTATACTCGAATATTGCTATTGCTCTGCTGATACAAATGATAAGAACATGATAATGATCAAGAGAGATCATGTACCCAGAAACAAAATAGTAAAATTTAGCGCACATACAGATAAAATAGGAAACCTGCCTGCCCTAATGCCCGTTCCACAATTGCGAGTGTGATGGGATGAACTCGCTGGGTTCAGTTCCGGTTTGCAGCGTTCGGGCACAGTTGCAAGTGTGGATTGGTCCTTAACATAGCACAAGTTGCCTATATTTACGAAGAAATATCCTTTATCTGATACACTGAAAATATTGCTCTGGATTCCTTACTGGATATTTCATCTAGGCATTCCACCATATATCACAGATAACTTTAACCCCTTAATGACCGATCATCATTGGTGCCTGAATGTCCAGGTCAACTTTTGACGTCCTGCTATGTGCTTCTTTAAATGACGATATTTCTGGAAAATAGAGATATCATAACAAATATTTCTTTGCTTTTTTAAGACATGTGAGACTTTATCTTGATACAATATATTTTTTTTATCATAAATGTTTTATGGGTTTTTTTTAAACTGAATTACATAATACAAAGAGTTACTAATCCGGAGATCCCTCAGAGTTACCGGATTGCAACGGTATATGCTTCCACCCAATAGCTATGCCGCTGTTGGACTCATTGATCATTTTGTCCTGGGGTATGATAATAAATAATGTATGTATAGCACCAAAGTATGTAAGAGAGTGAGTGAAGTTTAAGGTTTCATCTACCTAGTAGGGTTGGATGCATAGCATGCATGCCACTTGACCCATGTACGATTGTATGTAGGTAATGAGCCCGTTCTGGTTGCAATAAGTTTTTCCATAGTTGCGTTGAATTATATACCCTCCACAATCTCCCTATGTAATGGGGAATAGCTAGATTTCCATTTTTTAGCTACGTGTACTCTGGTGGAAGATGTGGAATACCAACAATTTGTCCTCTTTATTTAGATCATCTAGATCTAGTGATATGAGAGCTACTTGAGTACCACATGGAGGAAGGAACAGGAGGATTTTTTTTCAGGAGAAGAAAGATGGAATGCCAGAAGCCAACATTATCCCCACAATTTCACCACAGATGTAAAAGAGTGCCGGTCTCTCTATTACATCTCCAGCATGTGGCTGAAGCGGAGGTTTATATTTTGGATTTTTAATTATTACATATTTAAAATTTGCCAATAATTGACTACAAATGTGAAAAAATAAGTATTTTTGTAATTTTTTTTTAAAGTGTTTTTTAATAAGTAGTAACTTTTACCAAACTCTGTTTTTAAATCTGTACAACATTATTCCATCACCCTTTCCCAGGTTGGGCTATAGATGGGGGGCATGTGCTTCTGCAATGATGAAAAGTGAAAGTCTTTCCCGCAGCTCCTTCTACATTTGGCATTCAGCTGGCCGGCTAGAGCAGTGGTTACTAACCTATGGCATGGGTGCAAGAGGCGGCACTCCAAGCTCTTTCTGTGGGCACCCAGGCTATTGCCCCAGCACACCAGACAGAATTTTCCTGCAGTTCCAAGCAACTTAAACGATACTGCTTTCAGTGATATTTTAATATGATACTTACTGGGCTACTTGGGACTGTAGAATGAGGGAGAATGTGTAGACAGGGCCGAATTATCTTTGGAGAACCTCCTGCTGGCCCCTTGATTTTCTGTGTACAGAGGGACACTGGAAAGAAGCTACAATGATGCAAATTTTCCTTCCTTCTTTCTACTGTGCTGGTGTCCTCAGGAGGCCAGTATGATTGAACATTGTTGAAGAACAGGGAGCAATAAGTTACTGATTTAATTTTTGATTGGCCCCCTTCGATAAATGAAGGGGGTTTGGGGTTGCAGTTCGGGCACTAGGTCGCTAAAAAGGTTCGCCATCACTGGGATAAAGGGAGACACAATTCAAACGCCTATATGTCCTGAACCCTTGCACCCAGAAACCTAGAAAGTTTCCCCTTTAATATGATATATGGATTGTTTATGGATTAACATAGCTAGAAATATCTACTGTTAAAATTATAATCAGCAATAGAAAGCTGTACATATATTCTACTTTTTAGCATAAATTTAAGGGTGGATATCTCTGGCATCCATACACAAATCTCTCTCTCTCCCTGTATATCCTGTACTTAAAAGATAAGTTTCATAGGTTTGTTCTTAAGTTGAATTTGTATGTAAGTCAAAACTGTATATTTTACTATTATAGTTCCAGACCAATTTTTTTTTTTGCCCCAGTGACGATTGGAGTTTCAAATTTTTTTGCTGTAATGGAACCAAGGATTATCAATAAAGCTTCATTACAGTTGATCATTGCAGTCTGGGCCCATAGTAAAGCATTCATAGAGCTTCTCCAGAGATCACAGTAGGCAGAGAAAAAGAGAGAGAGAGAAATTCTCCTGTTTAATTTGACACCAGGATTTTGTTTCTAGATGCCAAGAAGATATAGCCTTTTGTAGTTGGCCACTGTCATGACGTAATCTGTCACAGAAAAAGCTGACGTATATTTATGTGGGATGGTTGTGAAAAGGTTAAAAGAAAGCCCACATATGCTTAAAGGGAACCTGTCATCAGGGCATATATGCACAAAGGCTGCATGAGGGAGGAGTGAGGATAGAGAAGGGAAGGAGGGAGGGAGAGAGCTATCACAACAGAGAAAAGATAATAATGATGTTTGCTGGCAGGGAGCCAGGTACATTTTTATATAATTTTAAAAGTGAGTGATTATATACATTCATAATAAGTAATATTAATGATAAAAGCAGATTAGGAATAAGGATTGATGACAGATTCCCTTTTATATATAGTTGGTGTTATTTTAACTGCAATGTCAGAGATTATACACATTTCTCTATTCCCCTTAGATCTAAGCAAAGGACTGATTACATTTTTATGTCTCAGGTGTAGCTACTAAACTGTGACATTGCATATATTAGCTCCCAGGGATGACTTACACATTCATCTAAACATCAAACTCTTCAGCCTCTCACCTAGGCCCCATGGTGCACTTGAATGAAGCGTAACTTAAATGTCTTAAGAATAGAGACGACTTTCCTAACAAGCTGAAATTATTTTTTACTTTAACGTTTTAGATTACATTTCTACACATGTTTTTGTAGGAATACAAACAGATTCTCAAGAAGAAAATAAATATATCTGACAAGTAAAGAAGGTGTGTGACCTCATGTCTCAAAGTGCTAAGCGCCCCTCTAGAAGACAGATCCAATTAAAAAAACTAACGACGGATGCTCTAGTTACAGCTGAAGTATACTTTTCCTCTCATTTCAAACTCTACACTCATGTTGACAAGCCTACAATATTACTGTTCTCACAAATTAGGAAGATTATCATTTATCATCTTCACTTCCAAGACAATATCCTCAGCCATAGTTTAGAAATGTTGCTAATATTTAGATGGGGGTGCCACTACCTGGGGAGTCAAACATTTGGAACAAGTAAGGGATGCCCGTTAATGTTTCAGCCTAAAAAAGTCTTTAAAATATGGATACTATCGATTAAGTGGCACTGTGTGTATGAAAAATGAATAGGGCACACTGTATATGTGTGAATTCCTTACATATGTGTTTTCCTTATAACTGTAAAATTTACAGGGCGCACTGCATGTGTAATATTTTTATATATTTGCCGCACCAGTTTTCTGTCTGACTTTGCACTAGAAAGAGTGTCTTTGGCGCTCACACATGTATTTATACATACAGGCAGTCCCCGGGTTACGGAGGGTCCGGAGGTTTGTTCTTAAGTTGAATTTGTATGTAAGTCGAAACTGTATATTTTATAATTGTAGATCCAAACAGAAAAAATTTTGGCCCCAGTAACAATTGGAGTTTAAACATTTTTTGCTGTAATGGGACCAAGGAATATCAATAAAGATTCATTACAGACTCCTTACAGCTGATTTTTGCAATCTGGGACTATAGTAAAGCATTCAGAAAGCTTCACCAGAGGTCAGAGCGGTCTGTCTGTAACTATGAGTTGTCTGTAAGTCGGGTGTCCTTAAGTAGGGGACCGCCTGTATATATATATATATATATATATATATATATATATATATATATATAAGTTTTGTGTCGGGATGCACTGTGTCCAACAAGGCACACAAAATGTGCACCTAAAGGGTGTGTTTGTGCCCTGTCAGAGTTTGTGACACATTTAATACATTGACCCGACAGAATTGTGTCACACACTGTATGTTAAAATACAAAAAATTGAACAAAGAAAATCTATAAACTGTTTGAAAATAATCAAAATAGACATTTATTGTGTCACCAGATGCAGGTAATTCTGTTTTAGCCCTATCATTGAACAGATCTATACATATAAGAGAATCTATTGACCCTTGCCAGACAGTTCCCCAGAGGAAGCACCATAGAGAAAAGCATGTCGGGGTTGCATAGTGGGTGTCACCATTCCTGGTATTGTATTACTGGATCCCTCCATGGTTTCATCCACTCTTTCATGATGCATGCCTTTATTGTATTTAAGGTGTGAGTGGTGTTTTCCACTTTACCTCTATTTGTGTCCTGCTGCTGGTGCAATCATATAAAAGTTTGGGATGTCTTCTCAGCTACTTTTTAATTTAGTTGTTTTTCCCTAACTTGCTACATTGTAATTTTGTATGTACTAGTAAAGGTCCATTTTGATTACTTTCAAACAGTATATTGATTTTCTTTTATCGTGTTTTTGATATTTTTCTATTTGTAGAGCTAGTGGTGCTTTTGTGTAAAGTGTAACCTCACCACTTGGTTTTACTATTATGGACACTGTGGCACCAGAAATTATGAACCTGTCGCTTCCCTGCACTGGCCTGTACTGCACTCACCATCTTTTTTGTTGTATTGCAGCTTTAACATAGGGTGTTCAACACAATTTCCATGTTAAATACGTGGAAATTTCCCATGGAGGAGATAAGGGATGCGTCAGCGCCGCGTGGATCCAAACCACTACCAAATTGTAGTGAATTTCAAAGTTGGTTCTTTATTACAATTTAAACATGAAATAAAAGGATGAATTGCTATGCATTTCGGCCCTGGACATGGGCCTTCGTCAGGCATGCTGTAGTGTGGTATACCTCTTGCTTAAATACAAACTGGGGGATAGCCCGGGAAGGGCTGGGCCAATGAGAAGCATTATGGTAAAATAGACATGAAACCTTTACATTTTTCTAAAACATACAAAATAAAAGTATAAAAAAATCGGCATTACAATATATAACAATAACAATCATTAAAAAATAAAGCACAGACTTGGTGACGCTACTTGACAATAGGCTGTGAGTGTATAGCGGAGACCGGAAGTGTACCGGTAAAGGAGGAGGGGAGCCCGGTGTTCCGTGTTCCTGTGTTGTGGCGTCTGTAGTCATAGAGACCATAGCATGATAGTTGCGGAGGTCCGAAGTTAACAAGGTGAATATGGAAGGACGTTGCTAGGAGACTGGGAAGCTACGGAAGCCTGGTGGGGACAAAAGGTTTCTCTACAAAAGAGAAGCGTCAACGAGGCAGAACAATTTAAGGGAGCGATGGGGAATATGCTTGCGGTAAGTATGAGACTAATGAAACGATGGTGCAAGTTAAATATGGTGCTTGTTCCAGACCAGTCGGGCCGACCAATGGCACGCCCCCTAATTTGCGTCGCATGGAGGCCAGCACAGCTGTGCCACAAAAGGGTCGGGTGCGACACAAAAGCAGCGCAAACACTTCTCAAATACCCAATTAAGCCATTTTAGCCTACAAGAATGTGCACAGTCTGACAATAGTGTGGCACAAAGCCCTTAGTAAATGTGCCGCTGTAAGTAATAAAACTGGGCTACTTTAATTAAATTTGTCCCAATGAGTGTGGCTCTGGTTCACTTTTATGTACTAAGTTAGGTTTTTTTTAGTAAATTTGTACCTTTTGTTGATGGTTGGTTGCATTAAGCTTCAGGTTGACCCTGACATTTCCAAAATCTCTGTTTGACAACTTTGTTTTATATCAAATTTTATGATGAATGAAGGGTTTTCCAGCCCTTAAGGGGTTTCTGTTATTGACACTTTCCTCTCCACAATAGCTGAAATAATCACAATATTCAATTGAAGTGACAAAGAAGTGCTCACATCATACCCTCTTAAAGATTTGTCTCTTACCATCACATTAGATATGGTGTGAACAAGACCTAATATCTAAGAAAACATTACCTCAAATAGCTCAGTACATTATGTTCTGCATTTATGAGGAAAGAAGCAAAGGAAATTTAATAAATATGAATGTGCAACTTCCATTACATTATTATTATAGTCTTTTGACAGAATGCATTCAGATACAAATACAGCCTGTCATGTTTTCAATTAACCTTGTCACTTTAATGCCTACATCTCAGCTTTGTTTTCATCTCTGTCGCTCTGGCCATCTACCATAGGGTACATTTTCTCATGAACCACAGAAATAGCCAGTAGCGTTAAATTCAGAATATTGATCACATAAACAAGCAAAATCTGTATTGTATAAAGCCTAATTGGCACCACCCAACATCTTTGGAGCAAATAAAATTCTCACAATTAATGTGAGTGAGTTTACAATGCCAATATACACATAATGTATAAACCAACATTAGGGCATGACTCAACTTTTGTTACTACGTTATGGAAATTTGCTAATGTTAAAAACTAAGATGTATTTTTAACACAGCTCAGTAGTTCAAGGTGTATCTTTGTTATTTCCAGGGGAGTAACTAGGAAAGTAGAATGTAAAATGTGTTTGGAGCCCCCTCCACTCAACAAGGTTTTTCAGAATCTTCTAGGGTACCTGCACATGTTGCATATTACATGTGGATTTATGCAATCCAAAAAATTCACCTCCAAATTTGTCTTTGGAATTCAAATAATGTTGATGAAATAAAAGGCGCACATTTTGGTGCAGTGATGGCAAAATGTCACAACACTTTGTGCAAAAAAAACCCTCTACTCCCCTGCTGAGGATAAATTACCATCAAGGTGTTGCATCAATGGATCAAGGTACTGATGTAGGGTACTTTTGCTAGGGACCTGTCTTCAGTTATATTGCCGGTCTATATCAAAATGGTCTAGATCTCACTGCAATCTAGGTGTAGGCGAAGGGAATGTTCTGCTGGCAGCCTGCAGAGAGAAGGGAATCATTTCTAATTATTTTCCTGGCCCAGCAAAGTAGTGAAATGGTTTTTTTCTTGTTAGTCTTTTCCTCCTTCCTTGTTTGATATAAGGCATAGTTGATCTCTCATGGTCAAATACTATGGCTTTTTCTTTCTTAATTTTAATGCAACTGGTACAAGGTCGGTAAAAGTTTATATGTCTGCTTTTTGCATACTCTACTAGGGGAAGCTTACTGTATGTCACTGTTAATAAATTACACATACAAACAGTATGCATTTAGAGATAAGGTTCTTATAAGGGGGCTATAATATTCAGACTTGTCCCCAATAGAGATGAGCGAGCACTAAAATGCTTGAATGCTCGTTACTTGAGTCGAACTTTTCCCCGATGCTCGAGTGCTCGTTTCGAATAACGAAGCCCATTGAAGTCAATGGGAGACTTGAGCATTTTTCAAGGGGACCAAGGCTCTGCAATAAAATGTGTCATTTTTATTGAGAAATAATGAAGTTAGTCCTGTTTCTTTGTTTTTTTTTATTCAATTGAATATTCGTGGAACTTCAAAAAGGAGAATCACGTGTGTTAAACATCTGCAATGTGTTCTTCACACATACTATTGTAACTATTGTGAAGAACACCTTTCTGCACTAATGTCTTCTGATAAGTTAGCAGATGTACGGAAACATCTGCTAACTTATCTGAAGACATTAGTGCAGAAAGATTCTTTACACATATTGCTCTGCACATACTATTGCAAAGAACACTGTTCTGCACTAATGTCTTCTGATACGTTAGCAGATGTATAGAAACATCTACAATGTGTTCTTCACTGTGTTCTTTACTGTGTTCTTCACTTAAATGATCCTTAATGATCCTTAAATGATCCTGTGTTCACTGTGTTCACAGTGTTCTTCACTGATCTTCACTGTGTTTCCTTAAGTGAAAGCTTGTTATCGAGCAGGCAAAATACTCGTCCGAGCAACGAGCCATTTCGAGTACGCTAATACTCGAACAAGCATCAAGCTCGGACGAGTATACTCGCTCATCTCTAGTCCCCACATGACTTGAAATATTTTACAAGATTTGTGATTTTAGATACCCAAATGTACGACTTGCATGGAAGAATCTTTAAGTTGCATCAATGTTATAAGAAAACAATTTCATAGGTGGACTAGTGCTTTAAACAAATTAGTAAAAAAAATTACTTGTAGGAGTGAATTGTCTTTCATTTAGTAGGGATATCCTGTCCTACTGCATGAATGGAACAAGATACAACATAGTCCGATAAAGTGCAATATACTGGTCTTATATTTTCTCTATTCTAATCCATAGACATAAATCATAATTTCATGTGTTCACACATCTTTCATGCCGTGTAATGTGCACATCATCACTTGTCACTCAGTCTCATCACTCAAGCCTTCTTGCTTATGGCACATGACCTGCTACTTATCATTAATTATTCTTTACATTAAGCAAGTAATATGCATTTCCCATCCATATAGTAATGATTGAGCCTGATAGACAAACATGGTTATTATAATAATAATCATATGACTATGACTTAAAATTAGACAGACTTAACCAGTTCAGGCAAGAAGTAGATGTAAAAAGCAAAAAAGAAAATATGTGCTATAGTTCACCCATCTGCCGCATGTTGTATGTTCAGCAGTGCAGGACTAAGTGATATCACTTGTTACCATGCAAATAATTTTTTATATTTTTTACTCAAGTTACCGTAAGTTGGACTATTCCATAAATTCCTCCAAGAAGTAGATGTGCCATGTGTTTCAAGCGGCTGATGGATTTGATGCATGTTGCTAAACCTGTTTGACATTTCTCTCTGCCGTATGCCGCTTAAGGTTAAAGTACCCTAGAGGGTCAGAAAAACCTATGTTTCCTGATCAATCCTGACAAATAAATGGGGCATTGAAGGGAGTCTACTAGCTCCTAAATCAACCCATAAGTAAAAACAATATTATACAGGGCTCTGTATTAGCTTTCCAGACACACCTTTCCTGCTTTTCGGTGATCCATAATTTTCAGCAAAATTCAGTTTACAGGCAATCCCCTACTTAAGAACACCCGACTAACAGACGACCCCTAGTTACAAACGGACCTCTGGATATTGGTAATTTACTGTACTTTAGTCCTAGGCTACTATAAACAGCTATAACAGTTATCACAGGTGTCTGTAATGAAGCTTTATGGTTAATTCTGGTTCGTATGACAATCCAACATTTTTTAAATCCAATTGTCACAGAGACCATAAAAGTATACAGTTTCAACTTACATACAAATTCAACTTAAGAACAAACCTACAGAACCTATCTTGTACGTAACCCCGGGACTGCCTGTATATCTTTATGCAAATTAGCACCAGAGATGGAGCCTACTATAGTTGCTAGTGCAGTTGTTTTATTCTTCTTATGAACCGTCCCTTTACACAATAATTGACAATTCTTGTAGAAAGAAGGTGCAGAAAAAAGAAATAAGGTCCAGGGACATGGCCTTGTCCCTGGTGCACTGAAAAGCTAGTGCATAAATCCAAAAACATAATTTTCTGTAAAATAACAGACTGATGAGTAACAGTAAATACTTGTCTGAAAACCTTATAAACTGCCTTATGCAATACTGGATTTACTTGTGGTGTGAAATCAGAGCTGGAGGATTCCCTTTAAAGGTGTTTTCCCATGTGTATAGGGCCTAACTTGCTGATCAGTGGGGTCTCAGTGCTGAGACACACGCAGATTGCGAAAATGAGGGGTCCGTCGGTCCACCACGTTCACAGATCTCCGTCAGCTCCATAGAGTTTAATGGAGCAGAACAGTCATTCGTGGCCGTCTGCCCCATTAATCTGACGGATTGACAGGGTCTGACAGGTTTTCCTGATCTGCAGGGGTCTCAGACCTGATCAGCAAGTTATGCCCTATGCCGTGTATAGGGCCTACATTTCCTTCATGGGAAAACCCCTTTAAGAATCAATTTAGGAAATATCCATGAATGAAAGCAAAATTATATGAATATTTCCATCATGAAAGACTAAAGAGAAATGAATACTTAGTTTCCCAAGAAAATTGCTACCTCATCAGAGAAAAGTAAAGCAGTGTGCCCCTCTCTTCTGCCTTCCACTGTTTCCCATGTAATCATTTTTCTTTCTCTGCAGTACAACAATAAGAACATCAGAGTCTCATTAGTGAAGTTAATAAAGCCTGTCATTGCTTCAGGGGCAGTGTTCAAGATAGGATGCTTAAATCCCTCATGCTGACGGACTGACATTTCTTATAAGTTCAATTTCCGTAATAATTTGTTCGTGCAGGTGCTGTGTAAATGACAATTCACTGCTTCACCGCCTAAACAAAGTTAGGCTCCTATTTCTAAAACATAAGTTTCTCCAAAATTTCTGGTGTTCTTTTTTTCTTTAGATATATATGTATAACCGGAGCTTGGGGTAAAAAAACCCAAAATCCTAAAAGGGCTCGGAAATTGTCTCTGTCCCATGAAAAACCAGTACAATAAATTGTGTATTAATGTTGTGCATTGTTTTATATATAGGCTACATGTTATCTTTATATTACCTGCTTCATGCCCAATAAAGTTAGCTCTTGTACCTTTCAATACCATAAACGATATTCCTATTATACTAGAAATTTTTCACTAGGTATATCTTTTATACCTACCCGATTCTTACATTCACCATAGGGAATCTGATACAATATTCACCGCGAAAAATACTAAGACCGTAGGCGCATTTATTCGGTAACGCTGAGATTTTTGGACTATGTCAAGAATCCAGTCCATACAAACCCTGCACTAGAACTGTCAAGATCATGTCAAGATCGCTGAGTGGTTGCTGCAGCAATCACAATACCAACCATCCTCCCAGTGTAAACTGCCACCTGGTCACACATCAGACTGCGCCCCTCGCGTCATCATGATGCCACTACACGCATGGGTAGCGGTAAATACACAAATAGCGTTTGGTGATGTGGTGAGTGCGAGGATGAGGGGGCATGGTGTCTGTTATAAAACACAGCACCTGGGTGTTGTAGTGAAGGTAGCCACCATACGATCTGTTAGTATTTTTAGGTGACTGACACTAGGTACACCTCAAGGGTGAGGGGTCACTACTACCCACCCTGTATACATATAGCCTCCATGATGGGTCATACATTTTTGAAGATCTCATCATTATATTTGTTTGCATCCTTACGTTTGTTGACCCCCTAAAGTATCCAACCCTAAATGCGTCAGGGCGGGGGGATGTAAGGTCTATTTAGGTGCAATCACATGGCACTGCCCTTGTAAGGGCAGGAGTCTATTTGGGGATATTAGGGACGGGTAGCCATATATACCAACATTTAGTATGACTACAGTTATATACAGTACACCTATATCGCGTATCATCCTGGACCACCCCCTCATGATAGACTGAACCACCAGGAGTGGTAAGATGTATCTGTCTATTTACTTTACATATACCTATTCCTGTTGGTCTGTCTTTTTTTTTTATTTTGGCAAATGTATGCCCAGCACTCGGGTACTGTTCCTTTTGAGGTATATTTAATCAACTTTGTGAGTTTTATATGATAATTGATTTAGGAGCTCTCAGTTTTTGTTATCTGGGCCCTTGAATTCAACCACAGTGTGTGGTATTCTGTTTTTGCTTTCCATGATATTACAATTATACTAGAAATGTTTCAGTTTGTATAGTTGTTAGTTTCCTTGCCCTTCCTTCACACCACACACATCAGCAAAGACCTACTATCACATATAGGTATCCCTGCATTTTTTTGTTTTGTAAAACACTCACAGTTTTAATTTTCTGGAAAATGGAAAAAAAAACTTAAATGAAAAATCTGGCTGTGAACTATTGATGCTGAAATAAACATAGTTACTATGATAATACAACTGTAAATCTGAGGACTTTTCTATTGCAATCTCTTTATGTGCATAATGCTATGTGCACACTGGATAAAAAAAGTACTTAAGGGGTCGTCCAAGACTAACTAAAAAAAATGAGGTGGCCGGGCTGCATAAAAAAATGACTAGTACTTAACCCGTCTGGCGCTCCAGCTTTTCCATGGTTTTCCTTTTGTTTACAGGGGCACGGAAGCTCCGCTCTTGCAGCTTTCAGCCTTACCTCCGTTTGTTAAAAAGTCAAGGAAAATTTGAAATAATGCACAAAATAAGGAATCATAAAAGTAGTGTATAAATAGGGTTTAAAAATATAATCATATATTATTAAAATATCTCTTTCTCTCTTGACCCTTATCTTCATTCCTGGCTCAACTTCCCAAAGTTGCCAATGGCTTTTACATGGCTGCAGCTGTGCACTGCCACTAACCTGTTACAACACCATCAGGAGCAATGACCCTCCCCAAAATGGTGACTGCAATAGTTTAAATGCCACCGGGACTTTGAAATAGGCATTTAAACAGTTAACAGTTACTGATTCCGGTCCTGGTTCAGTATCCGGACCTGAGCAGGATTTTAAAATTTGAGTTTGGGTGACCCTATTAGCGTCTTCCACTTACCCTGTTAAAGTGATGTATAAATGACCAACCCCTTTAATACCCCCTTATTGGCTCCAGTTTAAGTTTAATGCCCTGTAATTTGCATACTCTGACATTACACCTTTATTTTATTCTAGTTAAAATTCTAACTTTCCAGTGGCCCAGTGCCCATGCGTAATCTGTTTTAAGGTAATGTGGTAAATATGCCAATAATCTATATCATTAATGTACTTCTTATTCAACTTTTAACACATTTCAATATAATGTCTTACTTGTTTTGACGCTGTATTTAATAGCATTCTGGCAAAGCTGTAATAATTTCTGATGAGGTTCTCCAATGTCTTTTATTTTTACATCTAAAAGTTTCTTAAGTTGTTCAGGTTCTTTCCATTCACAGACCTATAAGAATAATGAGAATTGTGTATGTTAAGATAGATAACATCTGTTGGTTTTACAATAATGGAAAATATTAGCAGCACTCCAGACTTAAGTATAAAGTAAGTCATTTTTTCATCAGAGGTATTATGCAACGTTTCGATAAGGATGTATAGGATCTACATCTGATGTGCAGCCCTATACAGGAGTCATCCCGAACCTTGGGTCAGTTGGATCTTGTTGTTTCACACTTGAACTTTTATATATCTATTGGTTTTACTCACAACCTTTGGCAAATAAAGCAGCACAGTATTCATTACTCACACCCCACGGACTAAGGGAGATTGCACTATGAGTCATGTGTCATTGCCACTTATAGATATACCATCTATACTTTACTCATACCAGCTGATTTTATAAATTCAAATATAATACCTTTACCTCCAATTTCTGCCTTAGGGCTCTGTGATGATAGAATTGTAATTAGTGAAGACGGATACGGCTGTACGAGCAGACAGAGATTTCTCTGTATAAAATCAGAGAAATGTGATGCATTTAATTGTAGACATTGAATGCATTCACATATATAAATTGTTTATAAACAATCTAAAAAGGAATCCACCAGCAGTTCTGAGCAGTAGTAGCAGCAGGACTGTAAAAAAAAAAAACTAATTGAAATCCAAGTCTACAGCTTTTGCAGGGTGCTCTGGCTGGTCTTTGTGGGTGGGTGGTCTCCCTAAAGACTTTTTTGCCTTGTGCATTGAATTGCTTCACAGCCCATTCTCTCTGGTGTAAGTGAAAGATGTAACATCGAGCCAGGAGCCTGCTATAGCAGAATGGAAGGGAGCGGTTGTTATGCAGCTTAATACACAGAGCAGAAAGCTCTTCAGGCCAAAACACTACCAAGAACACTTGTTGGAGATGCACACCTGAATTAAAATAATAACAATAATAACAATAATCTTTAGTTATATATTGCCACCTTATTCTGTAGTATTTTAAACAAAAGTAGAAAGGTACAGTTTTCTAAGGGAGCTTCCTTATACTGTCTACAGTTTTGCATGGTCCAGTGAGGTGCAGGTGCATGCATAATTAGTAGCCCAAAGCGTCGGACATCTTGTCCCCTTGTTTCTTGCTGCTTATTTAGTTTTAGTTTAGTTTTTTTTCTCAGTGATCCTGGCGTGTCAAGATAAGTGAAGAACACCGCCGGGATCAACATCAAGAGGAGGGGAGGGGAGTATTTGTAGGTGTTTTTGTGTTTTTTCAACTGGTTGTTTTCCTTTAACAATATTTTGGAGTTTAGTAAAACTCTGAAATATGGTGCTTTTAAAGGGGTTTTCCCACAAAGAAAAGTTAAGCCCTATCCACGTTAAGTAAAGTTAAGCACCGCGACCCCCACAGATCGTGAAAATGAGGGGTCCGTTAAGGCAGCACTGAGAAGATTTACTTCTCTGCAAGAGGGATTTGTATTTGTATTAGTAAGTTAAATCCCTACAATAGTCCCTATCACACTGTCTTTGGATAATATTGCCATAAAAAAGAACATATAGAACATATTTTATCTTATTATAGAGAACATCTTAGATGTCTCCTTTCCCAAGGCATCTGCATAAGAAATTGCGGTTAAATGGGACAGAGAGTGCTTATATGGGTACCATTGAAATATACAGTATGTATGTTGTGTGTGTATTGTGTGTACTGTATGCTGAATATATTCATGTATTTTGTGTTGCTGTATGTACAAAAATATGTTATGTGGACTGTATTTATTGCACCTGTATAAATGTGTATTACGTGAATATGCATCCACAGGATAGGAGATATAAATAAGCTGCGACCCTGTGCAATCTGCAGAATAGACGACCATAAGTTTCCCTGGCCTGATCCATATTAGCTTTGGATTTGCGCCATTCGGCGAGCCAATGCAAGGTCTAGCAACCTTGTGGTCCCCAATTATATGGTTTTATGGGTTATCAGGTTTCGGACCATACACTAATGGCCTACCCTATGGTAGAGGATGGTGGATTCTTATTAATAACAAATCCACCTTAAAATAGGCCATTTCTGAATTTTATTGCTGATGGTGATTCTGCATTGGATTGCTCACTATGGATGATCAGGGGTTTAACTACAGCAGCTGTAGCAGCTCTTATGGGGCTCACACTGTCAGGGGGCCCCGGCATCCAATCTGACACACTAATGAATGGAGGATGTGCACCATTAAATATGTATTATGCTGCACATTGTACACTATAAATGTATACAACATTACACAGCATGAATTGGCAGCACAGATGAGAAATGTTTTGGGAGAGGGAGCAGACAGCAGAAAGACAGGACTAGGGATCTAGTTTAATCATCTCTAATTCCTGCCATGTACTTCGCCAACGGCTACTGGGACAGACCTGTATAAGTCTATAAATGTATATATATATATATATATATATATATATATATATATACATATATGTGTAAGAGTGCATAAATGTGTAGTATATACTTGTGTATAAATATGTAAAAAAAAGTATACAAATATGTATATTTTCTGTTGGTTTGGGGGCCCCATTCAGAAGACTACCATGGGACCCTGCCTCTCCTAGTTACGCCCCTCTCCTCCTTCCCTAAAAATAATACCTAAATATGTTGGGAGGATTATTTTACTCTATTAAGTGTGACATCTGATAATATATATATTTCAAACTAATAATATCTAATACCACAAGGCAGTTGGATCTCTCCCAGTTTCAGCATGGCCAACATTAATAATGAATCTACCTCAGGCTAGGTCGAAAGTGGTCAAAAAATGTTTATAAATGAGTCTTGTTTGGTTTCAGATAGAAATCCGATTTTTTTTCATCGTACTTATTTAATTATTAATTGTTTAGAAAACTGTTATACATCCAGGATATATATAAACATGTCGCTGTTACTTTTTCCATCCATAAAGAATTACATATTATAGATTTTTTTAAACTAAACGGTGAAACAAACCCAATGTAACATATATCATATTTTATGTCAATAAACAAGTCAATGCAGTAAAAAAAAGAACATTATCACAGAAGAGTATGTGTGCTCTAACATCTGATATTTAATCTGTTGATTAATAAACTATAAAAGCAGAAACTATTATACAAATATAGTTGTACACACCATTAGGAATACAAGATGTGCTCCATAATGAAAGACTCATTTGAACAATATTTCCCTTGCTCCCTAGAAGCCGGTGCCAAATTAGATAAAATTTTCTCCTTTATCATGGATTTTTTAAACATTTAATATGGCTCATTTAGCACACAGAGCAGCAAAAATATATGTGAGCTATCCATCCTTCTGCTGTTATACACAAAGCCATTAAGCAAGCTAGTAAACTGTAAAAGCTTGCCTGGAGCAAGCCATAGAGCATAGCAAGGAAATCACTACGTGAGAATGGGATGTAATTGATGATGATTGAACAAGATTGTTAACTATAAATTGAAAAAATATTCTTTGTTAAGTCTACTTAGTAGGTGTAAATGAAGCATTGTCAAAAAGAATCACCAATTTATTTTAAAGGGGTTGTAATATGGCAGCTAGATCACAACTATGCCACTGACTGGGCGACTAAAGGGGCGATACACATTAGATTAATGCCCACTGATTGGGTTTATTTTGGCAGAAACAGATGTTGTTCTTTGTTCTTTTATTTTTTATCCGGTGTCTGCAATTTAGATAGTGGTATCTACTAGAGACAATGAGTGATAATAACATCTATAAAGCATAGAATACATTCCTAGGAACACAGGCTCACACAGCAAGGTCATGCCTGAACATTTGTTGGGGAATCAAGTAAAATAGCCAAAAGGGCATTTACATAGCATTTACCAGATTAAGATAACTGAGACAATTTTTATTTATGGGAATTATCAGACAGCTTTCTGTTCTACTTTAATGACTAACATTCCTTTTATTGTATGACTCATGAAGGCTTCAGCCAAAAAGTGTTGTGAACCTTTTTAATGCAATTAAAACAAGATTTATTCCTAAGAAGCGCCATCTGGATCTGGAGTTTCCTCTTCCTGCGGGCTCCTTCCAGTGGAAAGCCGTTCCCACTTCCTCTGATCCTACATCCTGCATCACGGAGGATTTCCCCACCATGATTTTGGTATCTGACGTAACGTTCCTGTGCAGCACTACTTGAATCTATATAAATTAAATTTTGATTAGTCCTGAGCATCAGCTTAGAGGAATTTTCTGGAAGGCCCATTTCTGCCTTTCAAACAGCTTTATCTCTGTTATGTTGGTGGTTTCCCTGCTAGGAACTTCTCACTTCTGGTCCTTCCACAGAAGGACAGTTCTATTGAACAAACGTCAATGTTCTTCTTCTTAAACCATTATTTCGTAGAACAACATGTGTGCTTTTGAGATTTGGGTCATGGACATATTCAGAACCCCTCTGTCAGGAATCATCTCTAGTTGTTGTCCTTGACTAGCACAACCTAAGATCGGGGCTGTGGATGAGTTCAGGGTATGCACCCCCTTCTCTATTGTAACACATATGTCATGATATTTTATCATAGAATGGTATGAGGTTATGTAATTTTTTTAATGTGACATTATTTTATATTTTAACAGGGAACTAAAACTCCACATCTTTTACAAATACTAAGCAGTGTTCTGGTCCAACTTCTGTGCAAGGAACGGCACATTGTTTCATTCACTTCAATAGATCTATGCCGCAGTTGCCTGAACATCAGGTGGTTGGAAGCATCGTTGTGCAAGAGAAAAATGAGCAAGTGGCTACTACTTATTCCTTAAGGTATTTGATGTGAGTTCCAGAGATGAGTTCCTTACTTACCATAAAATATTGGGACTTCTTAGCAATATGCAACAACTCCTTATATTAGATGACAAATATTTTTGGATATGATCACATTTTAGTTTATCTATAAATTTTATATAATTACCTAAATTAAATTTGTTCATAGACTCAAACACATCACTACTTTAATGCAGCAATTTTGGAGTGAATTAAAGTGAATGTACCTTCCCTACTCTCTGCAATGCAGATAATCGGGAACATGGAAAGTGGAAACAGCTTGGACGAGTATTACATGCGACCATTTTGTGCCACAGCTGCACTAGCCACCATGCAACAAAATTAGGTGACGTTCCGGTGCTCAGTCGGACTGTGCGCCAGATTTAACATGCACGCCCTATGTTAAAGGTGCACCACAAAAAAGTGGGTGAACTCTGTCCAGACTGATTTCTGGTGTTCCTAATGAATCTAATGAGCAATATACACAGGCAGAGCACTTTTACTGCAGTTTCCTACATTCTTAGTAAATGTGCCCCAATGACTGCTTAAGATATGGTCGCTCATTGTGGAGTTTGTGTCTTTATAACTTGGTTTCATACTGACCGAGAGGTTAAAGAACCCCCTTTTCTTCATTTTTCACATCGGTTAACTCCATGTGAATGGCCTGCCACTGTCTATCCGCCAGTTTGTAGCAGGCTGCGTTTTTCCATCCTGCTGCCTCCTGCTGAGTGACTTATGTGCTCAGCGGAGACAATAGAAGGCTATGGGGAGAGGATGCAGCGTATTACATCCCTTCACCAGCCTCGCCGAGCGCTTACGTGCCTCAGCAGGAGGGAGGATCCGGTGATGTCACTGTCCATACTAGGACCGTGAGATCAATGGGGAAATCTGCATTCAGGGGGAAGTGAAGATCCCCAGGCGACATATCTCACCGTATAAGCATACAGCCGGATTCTGACGTGTCCTTAGAACGTATGTTAAATAATGTGATGAGATCCCAGCATTAGAACCTTGCATGTTAGTAGGTAGCAATCAAAATGTTACCTTTTCAGTGACATCAGTTGCCTTGTATACAACGTCATTCATCAATATCCTAAAAACCTCTTCCACAAATTTTTCTCCAGATCCGCTATCAATTATTGGTCCATTGAGTATGACACCTTCTACTAGTACTGCATTCTTCTTCATCCCCTTTGTCTCCTCTGGGCTGGAATCAGCTGAAAGTAAAATGATCTCAATTAGAAATATGACTCTTTCAGGGAATTGTATACAATGCTAATAAAATAAAGTAAAATATCTTCTGCAGGGTAATAGCATTATTTAGCTTTTTATTACTCAGTGGGGGCACTATCTTGTCTAATGCATACCAGTTCAATTGAAATTTACAGCCTTAATCTCCAGAAATCAATGCAGGCAGAAATGAGCGATCATAAGCATACACAACATCATGAGGGTAGTTATCATAACATAGTGACTGTTAGCTCAAGACACTTTTACACTTGATTTGTGAAAGCAATTTTATAAGACAGAGTCAATGAATGCAATAATAAAAAACAAATAAAATTGTTTCCGCATTTCATAGTCAGGCAATTTGGTAACATTTTCCTATATCTTGCCATATTAACCTATTTGTTTTGTATATTAAATATTTTAAATTGGAATGAAGTTGAAATGAGACTTTGCAATGTTGATGCTGGGTAGAAAGATGATAGGTCTCAATTACCCTGAATGTAAATAATCATTTAACCAAAATATTGGAATAATTTGCTTATAGTTCTTACAATTCAGTCCTAAATTTTCTTTTTTTAACATCCATGTAGAAAAGGATTTCCCATAAAAGAACACAAGCAGCTGCAAAGGGCCCAAAACTTCAATCCACAGGACATAGTAGGGAAAACAATGAAGGAGCAGGAAGTAATTCATCTGCCATTCAAGGTAAAACTATGCAGAATCAGGGCCACAAATCCTATCTTTAAGGCCACATAAATACCATATCCGACCCCTGCATCACCTTATATCAATATTGTAGCTTGTTTGTATAAACTACAAATTGGCATTTTTCAACTAATGTAAAAAAATAAACTTAACCAATAAAACAAAAAAGACAAAAAGTTTCAACAAGGACAATCCTTTTGTTATGCGCGAGACAAGCCATCTCGTAAGAAGTGCACCCTTTTATTGTTCTTTTTATGGCTCTAAATTTTAAATTTTTTGGGGGGGAGGGGGGTAGATTTTGCTAGGTTTGTTTGGGTGGGATAAATGATTTTTATTTTATCTTTATCTCACCCCCTGAGGTCCACGACATAGCATATCACAGCTTTAGTGGCCCACTGGGCAGTCCGGAACCAGTTAAACATGCATAAGTGGGGAGAGTTTCAGTACAAACTCTTATATACTCTTAGAAAATGCAGTCATTACACAGGACACAAAAATCATCCATATTTAACCCTCTCTACTTTCTTAACCTAGTTCCCCTCTTGATAATCAGCTTTTAAACTCAGTGATATTAAATTATTTGGTTAACTTCTTAAAAATCAAAAGACAAAAATAGTCGACAATTCTAACTGCGTTATAACAAAGATTTCTTTTATGTGACAGGATAATGTCACATTCTCTCTACCTTTTTAATGTTTTGACTATGTGAAAGGAGAAAATAAATCTTCTTTCTATCTGTGCTGTGTGTAAACACGTGTCAGCACAGTGATGATGCCTCTCTGAGACCTCTCATATAACACATCATTAACCTCTTTATCACCTGCGATTTACTTATTTTTTATGAGTTTTATGCCTTAGACAGGAATGATAGTGTAAAGGCCTGTGGAATCTTAAGAAGTTGTGACAGGAGCAGTTTCATCCATTTCACATTTAACAACATGAGAAGTGAAGCTAAATTGAGCAAGTAAAATACGGTGAGAGCAGAATGGAGTCAGAGTCTGGAACTTCAATTATGTAATGTAGGATTAGGAGCACTGATACATTATCAAAAGGAAATGGGCTAAGCTAGGGATTTAGGATTACCAACAGCAAGGTGAGTTCAGACAATTAATTCTTTTTAGCAGCATTACCACAAAGGGCACTATCTAAGAAGATCATGAGAAGGAGGAGGAGTGCTAATTATAAGGACAGCTCAGAAGGAAAACAAAAACAAGGTTATGAGATTCAATGATGTGTGTGTAAATATATATTTATATATAACTGGAATATGCTGTCCAGTTCTGGGCACCAGTCAATAAAAAAGCATACTCTGGAGCTGGAGAGGGTACAACTAAGGGCCACAAAAATGATAAGGGGTATGGAGGGTCTCAGTTATGAGGAAAAATTAAAACAACTAGATTTATTTAGTTTCGAAAAGAGACGACTAAGAGAAGACATGGTTAATGTATATAAATATATGAATGGTCCATGATTCCAGATTAAATCAAATCAAAAGACAAGGGGGCACTGTCTCCGTCTGGAGAAATCAAGGTTTAATCATTAGAGATGACAGGGCTTTTTTACTGTGAGAACTGTGAAACTGTGGAATAGCTGAGCTTAGGGGCTAGTCACAGCAGGGACAGCGGAGAGCTTCAAGAAGGGTCTAGATGCCTTTTTATATCTAATTAACATTGAGGGTTATGTTATAATATATAATTCTTTGCCTTAAATTCCTTCCTAATATTCCTTCCTAATCCAATCCCTTCCCTTCCTTGTTTAAACTGTATAAACTATGTAACAAATAGTTTATTATAATATTATATAATATTTTTTTAAAGCCATAGCTACAGCTGAAAGTAAATTACCCCAATTTTCACATTTCTACTAATTACCAGTTTAGAAAATCTTCAGCATTTACATTCAGTCGGCTTATTGTGCATTGGTATCTCATACAAGATCAGAGTAAGGTATAGAGGAAAGCTAGTTAGCTAATTAGTTTATTCATCATTTTATGTCTTGTTTAGGGTGAGAGTTCTTTACTTTTTCTCCCCTATACCGAGCATCTTTAATAAGCTGAATCAGATGTGATCAGCAAGTGTAACAGCTGCCATGTGGTCCATCGATTAAAGGGCCCATATCCATGCACAGACAAGTTATACCGCAAAGCTGTGTGTATAGATCCCCTGTTTACTGCTAAATTATTCCTGAGCTATGATGGCATATTATCATGGCATTATCCTTCTGGTGTGCCTGTTTAATGTAATTTAATGATAGTGATGGCTTAACTGTGTACTGTGGCATCCCTGTGTGCATTATTCATATACAATCACATAGCTGTGTTCATTATCCCTCTACCATGATATCATTGTCAGCCTGTACTATGTACTCTGCTTATTTTTCAGTAAAGAGATCTCACACACTAATGCATCTGTGTGCTCCATGTTATGCTACAATAAACCACAAACTACAAGGAGGAGCAATCATGTGGGCATTCCTGATATGATCCTTAACATTTATATTGAATGAAATCAAACCAACCAAAATAAATGCAAAAGAGTTATCATACAGTAAACTGATGGAAATAGTGGGGCTTATGCTATAGCAAGGGCTTGAGAAGCCTGCAAATCGTGGACTTTCTTCTGCTAATTTATAATTTGCTGAATGTTAACCTTCTGCCTTGCTGCCATTATAGTGTGGGCACCGGCCGTGCTTGGGGACCTGTCGCTGACCTGGAGCTGGCGCAAGAAGTAAGAAGAGGGGCATCGGAAAGGTGAGTTCCCAGTTTGTTTGTTTTTTTTTTATATACCCAAGGATAAGCTGAGAGAAGAATTTTCAGCACAAAAATTGTGCTGAAAAACTTGGCTTATACTAAATTATATATGGTATTTCCCCTTTTACACCACCTCTATGCTAAGTGGGGAGGGGGCGTGAAGAGAGCATGGAATACAGCAGAGTAGGATGGTGCAGGGTGTTTCTGTCCCACGCCTGCACACTTGCTGCTACTGCCTGCAACAATTTAAGACTAAAGGTAATTGGTAATAGTGCAATTCTCCACCAGGCATAGAATTGTGTGCCATTGCAGCCAGACACCTGATACATCAGGAGGTCAGAGGTTGAGGGGCGGAGTTTCATCATACTCTGCTGTTTCATCATATGCCAGCTCACATGATAAATGTCCACTAATATCTTTTATTTTTCTAACTTACCAAATATTGCTATGTAAATATAGATTATTATTATTATTATTATTATCATTGTTATTATCATTATTATACTTAAAGGTGTAAGGCTTTTCGAGCCCAGTTAATCAATTTTTCAATATTTATTATATTTTATCTACTAATACTCAAGTTTTGTTTTTCTGGCTAAAAATATTGACAACATATCCAAAGAACAGTATCAGTTTGTAGGGAGTCTAACACCCATCACCACCACAGATCGGCTATTCTGAGCAGCTGATAAACAGAGAACTGAACAAGAAGGAGACAGCTCCATTCTATGTTTAGTGGCTCTAGTTTTTAGTAGGCCCTCAGGCAATGGAGCTTCACTGCACCCCTTTTCAGTGAACTTACATCTAGGCATTAAGATCCCTTTCACACAAACATTGGGGGCACAATTTGTGGCAGGATACTGGTGCCCATGGATACCTATGGCACCCGATCACAGTTCAGTGACCTCACACATGTGTCACTGTACCACAAACGGGATAAAAAAAGAGCATGCACTATCTTTTCCCATACTTTCAGCCAGGCACCTTGCATCGCTATGGAGAGGTGAGTAGCACTGACTGCTCCTCCTCTCCAGCTAAACGTATGCTAAGTCTGGGTCCGCGCCCTGGCATAGCACCCCTTTGTGTGAAAGGGAGGGGACTAGGTGCAGTGAAACAGGAGGACAGTGGAGTAACAAAAGTTAAAGTGTCCCACACAAACCAATATAGTCACAGTGCCACCTAATAGCCAATAGCCAAAGTGTTCCTTGATCCCCATAGTCACAGGGTCCCTCTCTAGCCCAAAGTCAGAGTCCCCCAGTTACCAATAGAAAGTGCCAACATAGTCAATAGTCACAATGCCCCCAGTTTAAAATTGTGTATCCCCCATTGCCATTAGTCACAGGGCTCCCCAGTCTCCAACAGTTACATGGCCCCCACAGCAAATTGTAAAAGTGTCTTCCCATAGCCAATAGTCACAGGGCCCCATGGCACCTAAAGGGGTGTTCCCATTTTGCCAAATTAATGTTATTGTTTGTGTGATCAAAAGTTATTACAATTTTCCAATATACTTTTTGTATCAATTCATCACTGTTATTTAGATCTCTGCTTGCTGTCATTCTATAGAAAAGTTCTAGGTTTACTTGCAATGGACAGAAATCTGACCATGGTCACACAGGTGCACGGCTTGTCAGTATCATAGAGGGTAATCAGAGCTGTGTGATATATAACCAGCTGTACACCTGTGTGACCATGGTCAGATTTCTGTCCATGAGAACTAAACATAGAAGTTTTCTATACAATGACAGCAAGCAGAGGTCTAAAAAACTGTGATGAATTGATACAAAAAGTATATTGGAAAATTGTAATAACTTTTCATTATACAAACATTAACATTTATTTGCTAAAATGGAAAAACCCCTTTAACTCTTTCTCTGCTGGCATCCTCTGCACAGACAGGAGACACAGGGTCCATGTCCCAGGTTGTGGGCTTACTGTGGCCTGTGAGATGGTGAAGGCAGAGGCGGGAGGGATCAGCTATGATTGGAATCCGGACTGTAGTGCAGATTTGGATCCCCACCTTAAATGCACACGATGTGATGATGTGTGATGTCAATGAATTGCATTACATACACTACTAGGAAAAGATTTGTACAGCCTGCCATGGTGATCATTTGTACCTGCATCTTAAAGTGACACTGGTAGAATTGATGAAGAGCCCGAATTTTTTTTCTGGGTATGCGTTGGCCCCGACTACAGATCAGAGCAATTATGTGGCCATTGTAATGTGAGCTTAGCTGCTGCTGGTTTATCCTTAATATTGTATGAGAAACACCACAACTAAATATTCTAATAATCTAATCATTTTTATCACAGAAGAGATTGAGAGGTGTTCAGAGCAACAATGTTTTGCTATAACTTGTCCTTTTCAGAAGTTTCTCCTCATCTTCTCCAGCTCAGAACGTCTAACAAGAAGCCATTTTTGCATTCTGTACTGTGCTAGCCAAATTCACAGGTAATCAGTTCCCCTGCGCTATTATTTTTTATCAGAGAAGAAGACTGCACAGATTTATTTTTGTTTGTCTCGAGAACATAGAAATCGGCTTGATGACAGGTGCACCGACTGCCTTATTTTAATCAGATTTCAATCCATGTATAATATCCTAAATCCATACAAACAGCAATCTCAATTTTCACAGCCCTCAGGATGAGGGAAATTGACCTGCCATGCTCCAATATGAAATAACAAGAGAAAACAAAACTATGGAAATGAGCAGCACAACGGAAGGATAGAATGCAGGAGTGAGATTTCGTTTCATTGATTAGACTGAAGATTCGCTTTGAGAAGGTTCATGGGGTAAAATAGACATAGCTGTTATTGGCTACTCCAAGGAGAATTGAAGGTTTATCACTCGTTTCTTGTATTACTTTTTGAGACCGGACAATGATGTCAATTGAGCCTGGAGCCCCTCAGGCTCGTTTGCATACTTTTAAAAATCTTTTTTCATAAAAACAAATGCTTAAAAAGCTAAAAGAAGAGCAGATCCTGACAGATGGGACACACACCTGCATGTAGTGTGCTTGGTTTACAATCCTTCATCCTGGTGGTAGATGTCCTTAAAATATATTTTTTATAAAATATATAGTTTCGACTTACTTACAAATTCAACTTAAGAGCAAACCTATGGAAACTATCTTGTATGGGGAAAGTATGTATTTCTTTGCATCCAACTCTGAAAATGTGCTTATCACGTTGATAATTCTTCTCAAGTTGACAATGAAAAATATATTTCTTTTGTCAGCAGACAACAACTGTATTGCAACAGCTTGTACTCAGCAGTTGATTGGTGGATAACATGTATATAAAAAGCGAAATGTGATTCTCCTGAAAACAGATATCTTAATACTGTATTATAAAAAACAGCTTAATATATATTTCCTATATTATCATCAAAATATGGTATTCTCAAATAGCTTGATACAGATGTCAGAGATGGGCAGTCAGCCTTGATCTATGACTTTTCTTATTACTAAGAGTTATGGCACATCAACTAGCACAGAGGCTTTATTAATGTAGCATAAAATAATAATAATCTACCCTGAGATTCCAAGGTTCAGGGAAACCATTTTCTCTACTTTGGTTACAGCCACATACCATAATATGATACAACAGTCACAGCTTTATATACAACAGCTTTATTCTTCTTTTGGCTTTTCTGCTCCATTTCTTTTTGCTATTTTCCATTTCTCAATTCAACTCTTTATTTTTTTTTTCTAAATTATACCTGTGCGTAATATTGGTAACTCCCTGAACTATATTTTTTTAAGGGACTCATTGAGTTGCCAACCCCCTTAGAGTGAAAGTTATGCATTCCAGAATCTGTGTATATGAAATCTCACCTGTTCACCTAAAAAAAAATTCCCACAAAGGCAGGAGAATGTGAGCAGAGAAGAGTCAAGTTTAGAGGCTGCATGGGGAGGGTAACTTCAGATGACCCTATCTTCAGTTCTATATTACATAGAACCACACCTATTACCATAGTAAAGGACTGGATCTGTAGCTCACAGAACCACAACACAATTCTGACATAATGGGGCTTGTTTACTAAGGGTCCGCGGATGCATTTTCGTCGTTTTTTCTGACGTTTTCGGGATTTGTGCCACTGGGATAGGTATTTAACTAGGGATTGTGTCGCAAACGATCAGATTGTGCGCTGGCTTTCATTCAACAGGGGGTGTGCCGTTGGACGATCTGACTGATTTGGACTTAGCGCAGGATTTAAATTTCAAATTGTGTCGCAAGATCAAGCACTTACATGCACCAGGAAGAAGAAGGTGAACTATGGCGGACCTGAGGACGCATGATCTTAGTGAATCGCGGCAGAGTGCATGATTGTCGGACAATGCACTTTCGTGAATTCCGCGGGACCAGGTTAGTAAATAACAGGCCAAAATTTCACATTAAACAGGGAATTCCATTCCATTTTATGAGTTGGAGTGCCATTGGATGTCCTAAATTTTAATTTTAAATATGAAGCAAAGGACACATTTCTCTAAAGCTCGTTTAATAACAACTATTTGATTAAATTGAATAAATCTAAATCCATGTATTTATATGAGAACCCTTTGCCAAAGTTTTAATTTCTTATTAAAAAAAATGTTACACAGCAAAAGTCAAACCACAAGAGCGTGCTGTATCCCTTTCAGCAGTTATATATAAACTGCAGTAATTATAATTGTTATAGGGATTCCTTGAGTAATGTATAATTAGCATTCCAGGAGGATCATGTTCTCAGTTTGCTTTCCCTTGCAGTTATCCATAGCTGTTTCACCACAACCCAATATTTAGCAGATCTCACTGTTTCTCTATGTCTATTATCCATTTGCTGTTGGATAAATTCAATGCTGCGTCTTATTTGACCTTATTTTTGTATGCCTGTCAGACACGGGTGCCAACTTTTTCCTGAGAACTGATTATTTCTCATAGCCTAAGGTACTGTCAAGGAATCAACGCACACAAGCACTTTCATCTCTATTCCCTTGAAGCGGCAATGCTAATCACATGACCATTTATAGACACTGGGGCTTCAGCAGGTAGCACTACTGAAGACAAAAACATGTCATTCATAGGCTTCACATGGAACAAACTGAATCAAGGGTTTCAAAATATTAAACCAAGTGTCCCCATTGGGATTCCTTGTGTTTTCTGAAGTATGATGACTAAGTCTTATTTTGTATACTGGCTAAGTCTTGTCTACTTGGACATACACATATATATATCACACATAAGGGGGGCATTTATCAGGACTGTTGTGCTAGTTTCCTGGTGTTCAAGTCCTAAAATAATTGCAATTCCTAGTGAACCACCAGGAATTAAAATTATTTTCCCCTTTACGCCATCTCCATGCCAAGTGGGCATGGAAGATGTACAGGGGGTTAGGAACAACGGCGGAATGATCTGGTGCAGGACAGGAACAGGGACAGGGGCAGGAACTGAACGCTAGCTATAGCTTTCTCCTTTTAAGGTCCAGGCAGGGCCCCACATAGATGTGTGCGCCAGTGTGTTGGAGGGGCAGGATCTCATCATATGCTGGTGCTAGATATAGATAATAAATCTACCCCTTCAGTATACTTTATTTGATGTCATTCTAACCCATTCTTATTTCACTTCCTTATACTAAAAAGAAATTGGGCATATTGATTTAAAAATGTAGCAATTTTTGACCTGTACTGAAATGGGGTTTACACAATTCACAAAAGTGTAGCCTAGGTGATCTTACCCATTTGTCTGCCTGCGCTATTTTCATAATGATTTGCAATAACCATGACAATATCCATGACATGCAGTATCATTACAGTATTTTGTAAATGTGTCTTTCTATTGGAATATTATATCACTGTCCACGTTTGTACTTTCTATAATAAGACAAATTCAAAACCAAGGAAAAGTAAGGAGGCGCCATATATATATATATATATATGAAACTATGGATTAGTCCTAACAAAGTTGGCAAGTCTGTGCACAAGAAGGACCATTAAGGCCCCTTTCAAGCGAGCGTTTATGGTGGCCATATGCTAGTTGCAGGAATGGAGTGCAGTGTGCATGGTAGTGTATACTGTGCCGTCGTGCTCTATCTTTAGCCCGGAAGAAAGCCTCCCTGTGGATAGGGGAGGGATGAGGAGCACATACCCCTCATCTTCTCCAGCCAAACATGTGCTAAATACGGGCCTCATGTGAAAAGAGCTTAAGGCTGGGTTCAAACCTTGTTTTTTGCTATATGTTGTAAGGACACATGAGCCAGAATCCCAATGCGTCTTAACAACATACCACACAGACTTAACCCACTGTATAATAATACGGTGTGGTACATTACCAGACGACTCCTCCCTAAATGCGGGGGGAAGAGAGAACAACAGTGATTGTCTGCTGCCAATGTTAGGGGTGTTCCCCAGTTGGTCCCTGCCCTTTTATGGGCAAATCATCAACGTTCGTACTTATATATATATATATATATATATATATATATCTTACAATATATCTGATCAGCAAAGGCTGGGGGAAACAGCCTCCACTGAAAGTATTTTTTGTGTTTTCATACCGTTTAATTTAGCCATTTTTGCAATTCTATTTTGTTCTAATCATATATTATCGTATTCAACTTATACCTCAAATTGATCATGAAATATTGAATTAAAGCAGTGGATAGTTTTGTATTAATAATTACATGAATTTATCAATTGTATTGATACATTTGAAAGTAAGAATGTATTGACATTCTATGGTGGATGTGTAATCTATGTTTACTTTTCTGTGACATTTACAGTGCGTGACTCAGGTAACAAGGAATGCAAATTCCCTTTCCATGGTTGCTACATGACGCAGACAGTATTACCATTTTTGGAGCCTTGCCAGGAGCACGACTGACACATTTAGTATACTTTTTATTACATTACACCAGGCAGCATGCCAAGCCAATAAATTAATAGAGCTTTACATTAAATGTTTATAGATTTTGTATCATATTGTTGTAACACTATTCTGGGCATACAGCCAAAATAAAGTTTCCTTCTAGTACATGTATCTTACTCTGAAAAAATATTTTACCAATGGTGAATGATGAGGAAGGTGTCTATGGTAACATATTAATAAAAAAAAAAGCCTGAAATCACAGCTTTGCTTATAATAACATCGTTTTTGCCTGTAATCAAAGGGTCAAGTACAAGAGGTCCCCAAGGGATGAACAAAACTGTGAAATAAAAATAATGGTTCTCATTTCTATATAACTAGATGGTAGAATAACTGGTAGAATCAATACATAAGGTTTTTAGTAAAACGGTGATTCACATGTTAGAGAATCAATGGAGAATAGAATATTTAAAGATCCACTTTTCTTATCCTCTTTACTTCTGTGCTGATGCCTTTAACCTGAGCAATTTACTCCACTGGTTGCCCATTTACTGCAGAATCCAACTTTAATTTACTGCGCTCATCCACATTGTGCTATTCATTGTGCATATGATTTAAAGAGGACCTTTCACCACCTCCTACCATTCTCTAGGGGCTACTACACAGATTCAGGGGCATTTTGAATGGACAGCCGGATAAAGCTATCTACTGTCAGAGAGGAAGTATTGGGAGGGATGTGTTATGATAATCTAAGTAGAATATTATCATACCACACACCCCTACCCAGGGTCGGCTCCAGGTTTTAGGAGGACCCTGGGCAACAGATCCTCAGTAGGCCCTTTTGCAGTGAACTTACATGGCGAAATTCAGAAATTAAAACAGTCTCCTGTTCCATAATTTATCATATCAAAACGCCCCTTCATGGTTATTTTATATATGCCCCTCCCCTATCACTCCACATGGATTCCTTATGTACAGCCTAATGTGGGCCTCCCCAGCTGCTCTGGGCCCAAAGCATTAGCCAAGGTTTGCCCAGGGCTGGCGCCGACCATGCCCCTACCTCTACTCCAACTCCTCCTCTCTGACAGTAGAAAAGATTATAATCGTCTTTACTGATATCTCAGCAACCATGGGGACTAGAAAAAAATATTCAAAGTACCTCTGCATCTCTGTAGCAGTACCTACAGAGTTATCCTTTATCTCCACATTTAGTCTTTAAAGACTAAAATCATCCAAAATCTAAATATCCAAAAAAGTCTTATCAGTTTAGCTCTAGTAAAAGACTTTTGGGAAAGCCTATGCCCTTCTCTAACGTTTCTGCCTTCTACACTATTCCTCAACCTTAAAATGAAGCCTACGCTCCATGTGGGACCATTGTACAAATCAAAATATCTTTCCTTTTTTCACCTCTATTTGCCTAAGGATTCTACGCGTTTGCAAGTTATCTCCTTCCTAGTGTTGTTATTCTGTAATGTCTGCATGATTGTGTATCTGTACAAGAATGTAAGGAGGCAAATGTTATACCTCCGTAACCCCTCAGAAATAATGGTATATTCCAAAAGCCCATTATGGCTTTAGACTTGAGCCTTTAGGAGCCATACGATTGCCTTCTCAACTATTATATTCAGTTTATAACTCAAAAATACAGCATTCAGGTGGGAATGTACATTATGGTGACATGTGATGAGATAAAAGTTGCCCATACACCATACATCCTGGCAGGGGTAAACAAGTAGGATCCACTCTAAAACTAGTAAACACTCTATAAATACAATTTGAGATGAGGACTGTCTCCCCAGACATCCCTGACACTTCAAGCTTCATGGCACAGCTATAGCTGCTATGATAGAAGTCAAGTCCATGATTCTTAGGGCTTTCACATTGGCGTTGATGTTCAGCTTCAGTTGCATATCCATTGCATGTTGTCTCCTCTGTGTGTCCGTTTTTCTTCCGTTTTGTCTGTTGCATCGGTCTTTTCTCCATGTCCGCAAAAAACATTGCTTTGTAAACATCACACCTGTTTTTTCAGCCTTATCAGTGATAAAAAAACAGATGTTTCATCCGGTTCTTTTGTGGACCCATATATTTCTATTGCCTTCCATGATCCGCATCAGTGAATAAAAAAAATAGGACATATTTCATCACGGAGAACGGATCAGTGAAAATACAAGCCAATGTGAAAACACTCATAGAAAGCTTTGTAAGGAATCTGTCGAAATCACTGAACCACGTAAGTGAAAAACATCAATGTGAAAGAGTCTTTATATTGTGCAAGGATACAGCAGAAATTAGTGACACTCACTTAACAAAATAAACTTATATAGGGGATTACAGGTTTTCCCAATGGCGAGGAGGGAGGAGGTGGGTTTACTTCAGTTTACACATAGGGTACCTAGGAAATCTCCCTATTCTTTTAGGAATCTTTTCTGGATATTCTGAGATAGTTGGCATGTATGCTGAAATTAAGATATGATTGTAAATACACATTTACAAGGGGTTCTACCTCTACAAGACCGAGGACTGTGTCACAACATCTGCTAAATGATAATGAAGTAATAATAAAATGTAGGCGCATTATGACAGAACACATAAAAGAAACAAGATCCAGTACAAATGACCTGCCTGGGATGTTCCATAATAAAGCAGATTAAAAGGTTTACGACGACAATGACATGCAGGAAACACTGGCACTTATACATTATAGTGATATAATTAGCTGTATATTAGATTCTTAGTAAGGATGCCTGAAGTAATGTCCTGGAAAATGGATACCTAGAACTAGGCATTAACAGGTAATTGTTTAAGTACGAGACTTACAGAAGAAGCTTATATTATGGAAAATGAAATACTTGGCCCTGGTGCCTGTAACACCTTGGACTCCTGAGAAATGTAGCTAAACAATTGCTTGGCAATTCATATAATGAGTCCAGTTTGCTCATGAGAACCATTTTCCCCCCTGTGTATTCCAGGACTTTAATACTGACAACCTATCTTAAAGACTGAAGGACAATTTTGGACCAGTGGGGGTCTGACTCCTGGTACCACCTCTGATCCGCTGTGTACAGAAGCCGCTGTGCCCTGGATTTGTGTAGCAGGAGGGTATATTCATATTATGTGCGATACAGCTTCGATGAAAAGATCAGCCTGGGGGTTGTAACTAGAGATGAGCGAGCACTAAAATGCTCGAGTGCTCTGACTCGAGTCGAACTTTTCCCGATGCTCGAGTGCTCGTTTCGAATAACAAACCCCATTGAAGTCAATGGGAGACTGAAGCATTTTTCAAGGGGACCAATAAAATGTGTCATTTTATTGAGAAATAAGGAAGTCAGTCCTGTTTCTTCATTTTTTTTAATTCAATGGAATATTCGTGGAACTTCCAAAAGGAGAATGACCCGTGTTAAACATCTGCAATGTGTTCTTCACACATATTGTTCTTCACTAGAGATGAGCGAGCACTAAAATGCTCGGGTACTCGTTATTCGAGACAAACTTTTCCCGATGCTCGAGTGCTCGTCTCGAATAACGAGCCCCATTGAAGTCAATGGGAGACTCGAGCATTTTTCAAGGGGACCAAGGCTCTGCACAGGGAAGCTTGGCCAAACACCTGGGAACCTCAGAAAAGGATGGAAACACCACGGAAATGGACAGGAAACAGCAGGGGCAGCATGCATGGATGCCTCTGAGGCTGCTTAAATGCACCATTATGCCAAAATTATGGGCAACAGCATGGCCATGACAGAGTGACAGAATGAAGCTAGATAGCATCTAAAACATCCAATAATTGACCCTGACACTATAGGGGACGGCATGCAGAGGCAGCGGCAGCAGCGGCAGGCTAGAGAGTGGCATGGCGACATACCCTAAATGGACTCAGGCTTCAAACCAATGGGTGGCAGAGAGGAACCAAAGGAGGTGAGCAAGAAGCGCTCAAATAATATCGGTACATGATAAAAGTTTGCCAGTATATTTTGTGGATTACACAGCAGGGTGGCGACAAAGTTAACAAGTTTGATGTGGAATCCATGAAAACAACCCAAAATTCTGCCTGACACAGCTCGTTTGATAAGGGGACCATGTATGGAGGCAGTGAACTAGTAGTAGATTAAAGGTGCTGCAGTTAAAACTATGTTAGTTGGATCTTGGCATGGAGCTGGCGCTCCGCTGCCAGGCGAGCTTTCGCCAATCCAAGCCCCTGTCTCTAGGCTACTCCCCAAACAGCACTTCTAAGAACCTTTTGTATAAGATCAAGTGTAGTAGCGTTCTTATAAGTTTAGGATATGGCGGGTGAGGGGAATGTAAACAGATGCGCAAGAAGCGCTGAAATAATATTGGTAAATGATAAAAGTTTGCCAGTATATTTTGTGGATTACACAGCAGGGTGGCGACAAAGTTAACAAGTTTGATGTGGAAGCCATGAAAACAACCCAAAATTCTGCCTGACACAGCTCGTTTGATAAGGGGACCATGTATGGAGGCAGTGAACTAGTAGTAGATTAAAGGTGCTGCAGTTAAAACTATGTTAGTTGGATCTTGGCATGGAGCTGGCGCTCCGCTGCCAGGCGAGCTTTCGCCAATCCAAGCCCCTGTCTCTAGGCTACTCCCCAAACAGCACTTCTAAGAACCTTTTGTATAAGATCAAGTGTAGTAGCGTTCTTATAAGTTTAGGATATGGCGGGTGAGGGGAATGTAAACAGATGCGCAAGAAGCGCTGAAATAATATTGGTAAATGATAAAAGTTTGCCAGTATATTTTGTGGATTACACAGCAGGGGGTGGCGACAAAGTTAACAAGTTTGATGTGGAAGCCATGAAAACAACCCAAAATTCTGCCTGACACAGCTCGTTTGATAAGGGGACCATGTATGGAGGCAGTGAACTAGTAGTAGATTAAAGGTGCTGCAGTTAAAACTATGTTAGTTGGATCTTGGCATGGAGCTGGCGCTCCGCTGCCAGGCGAGCTTTCGCCAATCCAAGCCCCTGTCTCTAGGCTACTCCCCAAACAGCCAAACAGCACTTCTAAGAACCTTTTGTATAAGATCAAGTGTAGTAGCGTTCTTATAAGTTTAGGATATGGCGGGTGAGGGGAATGTAAACAGATGCGCAAAAAGCGCTGAAATAATATCCGTAAATGGTAAAAGTTTGCCAGTGTATTTTGTGGATAACACAGCAGGGTGGCGACAAAGTTAACAACTTTGATGTGGAATCCATGAAAACAACCCAAATTTCTGCCTGACACACCTCGTTTGATAAAGGGACGATGTATGGAGGCAGCTATATGGACGACTTTTGGAGGTAGCAATGGAGACAACGTGTGGAGGCTGCTATGGAGACAATTCAATTTGGATAGTGCCTGTATGTGGCAGTCCAAAAAAGTTTTCAAACCAGAGGAGCAGGTAGGTGGCCCTCCAGAAAAATGAAATAGATTGAGTGCCTGTATGTGGCTGTCCAAAAAAGTTTTCAAACCAGAGGAGCAGGTAGGTGGCCCTCCAGAAAAATGGAATAGATTGAGTGCCTGTATGTGGCACTCCCAAAAATTGTTTAAAACAGAGGACCGGGTAGGTGGCCCTCCAGAAAAATTAAATGCATAAAGTACTATAGCTAGAGCCAGTGGGCCCTGTCAAAAAATAGCCAGTTTCCTCTGCTTTAGTGTACAAAGAGGAGGAGAAGGAGGAAAATGAGGAGGAGGAGGAGTGCATAAATTATTCAGGTTGAGCTTCCTTCACCTGGTGGAGATTGGAAATTATGAGAAATCCAGGCTTTATTCATCTTAATAAGCGTCAGCCTGTCAGCGCTGTCAGTCGACAGGCGTGTACGCTTATCGGTGATGATGCCACCAGCTGCACTGAAAACCCGCTCGGACAACACGCTAGCGGCAGGGCAGGCAAGAACCTCCAAGGCGTACAGCGCCAGTTCGTGCCATATGTCCAGCTTTGAAACCCAGTAGTTGTAGGGAGCTGTGTGATCATTTAGGACGATGGTATGGTCAGCTACGTACTCCCGCACCATCTTTCTGTAAAGATCAGCCCTACTCTGCCGAGACTGGGGACAGGTGACAGTGTCTTGCTGGGGTGACATAAAGCTGGCAAAAGCCTTGTAAAGCGTACCCTTGCCAGTGCTGGACAAGCTGCCTGCTCGCCTACTCTCCCTCGCTACTTGTCCCGCAGAACTACGCACTCTGCCGCTAGCGCTGTCAGAAGGGAAATAGTGTTTCAGCTTGTGCACCAGGGCCTGCTGGTATTCATGCATTCTCACACTCCTTTCCTCTCCAGGGATGAGAGTGGAAAGATTTTGCTTGTACCGTGGGTCCAGGAGAGTGAATACCCAGTAATCGGTGCTGGAATAAATTCTTTGAACGCGAGGGTCACGGGATAGGCAGCCTAGCATGAAATCTGCCATATGCGCCAGAGTACCAACGCGTAAGAATTCACTCCCCTCACTGGCCTGACTGTCCATTTCCTCCTCCTCCAACTCCTCCAACTCCTCTTCTTCTGCCCATACACGCTGAACAGTGAAGGACTGAACAATGGTCCCCTCTTGTGTCTCGCCAACATTCTCCTCCTCTTCCTCCTCATCCTCCTCCACCTCCACCTCCTCCGATATGCGCTGAGAAACAGACCTAAGGGTGCTTTGGCTATCAACAAGGGAATCTTCTTCCCCCGTCTCTTGTGACGAGCGCAAAGCTTCCGACTTCATGCTGATCAGAGAGTTTTTCAACAGGCCAAGCAGCGGGATGGTGAGGCTGATGATGGCGGCATCGCCACTGACCATCTGTGTTGACTCCTCAAAGTTACTCAGCACCTGACAGATATCAGACATCCACGTCCACTCCTCATTGTAGACTTGAGGAAGCTGACTGACCTGACTACCAGTTCTGGTGGAAGTTGACATCTGGCAGTCTACAATCGCTCGGCGCTGCTGGTAAACTCTGGATAACATGGTTAATGTTGAATTCCACCTCGTGGGCACGTCGCACAACAGTCGGTGAGCGGGCAGTTGGAGGCGGCGCTGCGCTGCCCTGAGAGTGGCAGCATCTGTGCTGGACTTCCTGAAATGCGCACAGATGCGGCGCACCTTCGTGAGCAAATCAGACAGATTGGGGTATGTCTTGAGGAAACGCTGAACTATCAGATTTAACACATGGGCCAGGCATGGCACATGTGTCAGTCTGCCGAGTTGCAGAGCCGCCACCAGGTTACGGCCGTTGTCACACACAACCATGCCTGGCTTCAGGTTCAGCGGTGCCAGCCACAGATCAGTCTGCGCCGTGATGCCCTGTAATAGTTCTTGGGCGGTGTGCCTTTTATCGCCTAGGCTCAGCAGTTTGAGCACCGCCTGCTGTCGCTTAGCGACGGCACTGCTGCTGTGCCTAGAGCTAGCGACTGATGGCGCCATGCCCACGGATGGTAGTTCGGAGGAGGAGGTGGAGGAGGGGTGGGAGGAGGAGGAGGCATAGTAGGCCTGAAAGACCTGGACCGAGGTAGGCCCCGCAATCCTCGGCGTCGGCAGTATATGACCAGCCGCAGGGTCAGACTCGGTCCCAGCCTCCACCAAGTTAACCCAATGTGCCGTCAGCGATATATAGTGGCCCTGCCCGGCAGCACTTGTCCACGTGTCCGTGGTCAGGTGGACCTTGTCAGAAACGGCGTTGGTCAGGGCAAGGATGATGTTGTCTGACACGTGCTGGTGCAGGGCTGGGACGGCACATCGGGAAAAGTAGTGGCGGCTGGGGACCGAATACCGAGGGGCGGCCGCCGCCATGAGGTTGCGAAAGGCCTCAGTCTCTACTAGCCTATAGCAGCATCTCCAGGCTAAGCAATCTGGAGATGTGCACATTAAGGGCTTGGGCGTGCGGGTGGGTTGCACTATATTTCCGTTTCCGCTCCAGCGTCTGGGGTATGGAGAGCTGAACGCTGGTGGATGCTGTGGAGGATCGTGGAGGCGACGATGGGGTTTTTGTGCCAGGGTCCTGGGCAGGGGGCTGACTATCAGCTGACACAGGGGAAGGAGCAGTGGTGTGCACGGCCGGAGGTGAACGGGCTTGGTGCCACTGAGTGGGGTGTTTAGCATTCATATGCCTGCGCATACTGGTGGTAGTTAAGCTAGTAGTGGTGGAACCCCTGCTGATCCTGGTTTGGCAAAGGTTGCACACCACAGTCCGTCGGTCATCCGGTGTTTCCTTAAAGAACCTCCAGACTTCTGAAAATCTAGCCCTCGCCGCGGGAGCCCTCGCCACGGGAGCTTCACTACGTGACACATTTGGCGCTGATGCACCTGCTCTGGCCCTGCCTCTCCGTCTGGCCCCACCACTGCCTCTTCCAACCTGTTCTGGTCGAGGACTCTCCTCCGTCTCAGAAGCACTGTGTTCACCCGGCCTCTCAACCCAGCTTGGGTCTGTCACCTCATCATCCTCCGATCCCTCAGTCTGCTCCCCCCTCGGACTTCCTGCCCTGACAACAACTTCACCACTGTCTGACAACCGTGTTTCCTCATCGTCGGACACCTCTTTACACACTTCTTCCACTCCGTCAAGAAGGTCATCATCACCCACAGACTGCGACTGGTGGAAAACCTGGGCATCGGAAAATTGCTCAGCAGCAACCGGACAAGTGGTTTGTGACTGTGGGAAGGGTCCAGAAAACAGTTCCTCAGAGTATGCCGGTTCAAATGCCAAATTTTCCTGGGAGGGGGCAGACTGGGGGGGGAGGAGGCTGCGGTGCAGGAGCTGGAGGAGTGCCGATTTCGGTGACATGGGTGGACTGCGTGGAAGACTGATTGGTGGACAAATTGCTCGAAGCATTGTCGGCAATCCACGACATCACCTGTTCGCACTGTTCTGGCCTCAACAGTGCTCTACCACGAGTCCCAGTAACTTCAGACATGAACCTAGGGTGTGTAGCTCTGCGGCGTTCCCCTGCTCCCTCATCAGCAGGTGGTGTCTCACCCCGCCAAGGACCACGGCCTCTGACCCCTGCAGTAGTTGGACGCCCACGTCCCCGCCCTCGTCTTCTACCCCTAGCCCTCGGGTTAAACATTTTGAAAATGAAAGTTATAACTTTAATTTTTTTTTAACTTTTTTTTGTGTTTTCTTGTGTATTTTTTTTGTGTTTTTTAGTTTTTAAAACCAAACGATGCTATCCTATTGCTATGGCTATTTTCTAGCCAAGTATGAAAGCACACTGCTATGCCAGATGAGATGACGCTGAGTTATGATAAAATAAACGTAAAATAAAAAGGAAATGGCAGACTGTGCCTAATTGAAATCCAACCCCTAATAAATTTTCCCACTTCGGTCTTTGCGATGGATATGTGCGTCACTAAGCGCTAAACACAACGGTCGCAAGTCTCACTACAAATTCCTCACAATTTGGTAGTAGATGCACTGCAGCAAGGACAGCCACCAGCAGATCAACCAGAAATAAAATATATATAACGCTATTGTAGGCGTAAGTAAGCCGTTTGGATTCTCCTTTGGCTATTTTCTAGCCAAGTATGAATGCACACTGCTATGCCAGATGAGATGACGCTGAGTTATGAAAAAAATAAACGTAAAATAAAAAGAAACTGGCAGACTGTGCCTAATTGAAATCAAACCCCTAATAAATTTTCCCACTTCGGTCTTTGCGATGGATATGTGCGTCACTAAGCGCTAAACACAAAGGTCGCAAGTCTCACTACAAATTCCTCACAATTTGGTAGTAGATGCACTGCAGCTAGGACAGCCACCAGCAGATCAACCAGAAAAAAAATATATATAACGCTATTGTAGGCGTAAGTAAGCCGTTTGGATTCTCCTATGGCTATTTTCTAGCCAAGTATGAAAGCACACTGCTATGCCAGATGAGATGACGCTGAGTTATTAAAAAAATAAACGTAAAATAAAAAGAAACTGGCAGACTGTGCCTAATTGAAATCAAACCCCTAATACATTTTCCCACTTCGGTCTTTGCGATGGATATGTGCGTCACTAAGCGCTAAACACAAAGGTCGCAAGTCTCACTACAAATTCCTCACAATTTGGTAGTAGATGCACTGCAGCAAGGACAGCCACCAGCAGATCAACCAGAAATAAAATATATATAACGCTATTGTAGGCGTAAGTAAGCCGTTTGGATTCTCCTATGGCTATTTTCTAGCCAAGTATGAAAGCACACTGCTATGCCAGATGAGATGACGCTGAGTTATGAAAAAATAAACGTAAAATAAAAAGTAAATGGCAGACTGCGCCTAATTGAAATCAAACCCCCTATAAATTTTCCCACTTTGGTGTTTGAGGTGGATATGTGTGTCACTAAGAGCTAAACACAACGGTAGCAAGTCCCCCTGCAAATTCCTCACAATATGGTACTAGCTGCAAATAAAAAATAAAAAAAGTATAACGTTATTGTAGCCCTAAGAAGGGCTGTTGGGTTCTTGTAGAATCACTCCTGCCTAACACTATTCTAATTGAACAGCCTAACGCTTTCCCTGACCAGCAGCAGCTCTCTCCCTAGCGGCATCCAGACACAGAATGATCCGAGCAGCGCAGGCAGGGGCTAGTCTATACCAGGGTCACCTGATCTGGCCAGCCAACCACTGCTATCGACGTGTAAGGGTACCACGTCATGCTGGGTGGAGTGCAGAGTCTCCTGGCTTGTGATTGGCTCTGTTTCTGGCCGCCAAAAAGCAAAACGGCGGGAGCTGCCATTTTCTCGAGTGGGCGAAGTATTCGTCCGAGCAACGAGCAGTTTCGAGTACGCTAATGCTCGAACGAGCATCAAGCTCGGACGAGTATGTTCGCTCATCTCTATTCTTCACATACTATTGTGAAGAACACCTTTCTGTACTCATGTCTTCTGATAAGTTAGCAGATGTATGGAAACATCAACCATCAAGCTCGGACGAGTATGCTCGCTCATCTCTAGTTGTAACCCAATAATTTTGATGACCTATAGTATAAGTAAGTTTAGTAAGGAGTTTCCCCTGACCTATCCAAAGACTACTTTTAATTGTAATTTTTTTAAGATATTGGGGCAGATGTATTATCGTACTTGCGCCACAAATTTTGTGTGTGTGTGTGTGTGTGGGGGGGGTCGCGCAAAAGTGTCTTGTGTCATTTATGAGTTTGCGCCAGAAAGAACAGATGTTTCCGACTATCCCGACTCCTCCATCTTTTTTTGTGCAAGTGGGCGTGGCCTAACTTTTCAAACATTATCCCTCACATTTTTGCATTTTTTTGTGCAAATTTTGGAGCACAATAGACCAGGAAAAAAATGGTCAGAAAGCAAAATTAAGGTGCAGTCCATGTAAGCTTTTGGCGCACATCTCATTGATGTCGGCATTTTAATGGCGCCGATTGATTAGTTCCGTCTACCCATTAATTACTTACAGCCATGCGCCATTTTACTACATCAGGCTGTGCTTTCCGGAGACTGATCTCCAATGCCAACAGTCGTGCTTGCACCAGAATTAGTAAATCCCCCCCCCCATTATATTAGGTCATTTGTTTTCAAAGAATACCCCCATTCAGGACATTTATCAATAAACCAGTGTAAATAACAGTTTGAGAAAACCTCCCTCATTTTGGGGAACCTTACACACCTATTACAAGTCAATTTGTATAATGGTCTGCAAAAAATCCCAAAAATGCTGTGTTTATAAAGAAAGCTCCAAAGATTACATCTCAACCTTTATAAACACAAACTTACTTTCCATATTTGAATGAGCCAAAGTTTTGCTTCTTGCTCAGGTCCTCCTGTATTTCAATAGGCTCATGTACTCAGCTAAATATTACCCAGCCCCATTTCTGAGCCCTTGGAAAAAACTCAGAGCATAACCTATTCTTGGACATATTTGTGGCTTCGTTCTCCTATAGCAGTGATGGCGAACCTTTTAGAGACCAAGTGCCCAAACTATAACCTAAATCCACTTATTTACCGCGAAGTGCCAACATTGCATTTTAAGCAGTAATTTATTGCTACCTGCTCTTCAACATCTATCAATTGTATCGGCCCCTGAGGCCACTAAAACAGTTGAAATAAGGAGGGCACATTCAGACTATCATTGTAGCTTCTCACCAGGGTCTCTCTGTACAGAATGAGGGGTCCAGTAGGATGACCTCTTAAGATAATGCATTTCTATCAACACCTTCTCACTTTTCCCGCAGTTCCATACAGCCAATGAAGTGTCGCTTTAAAATAGCGCAGCATCTCTTAAATTGCCTGGGACTGCAGGAAGATTCAGTGTTTGGTGAGCTCTGTCTTGGGGTCAATGGCCTGAGTGCCCACAGAAAGGGCTCTGAGTGCCACCTCTGGCACCCGTGCCAAAGGTTCGCCACCACTGTCCTATAGGAATATATGGGGCTGTGAAAGAATACTGATGAAACACAGATGTCATCTGCTTATCATCCGTTTTTATGGATCAGTTTCTAGGTAACGCAATCATTTATCAGCCTGTGGTTTTTTTTTTAATCGGAACTGTGGACCTACAGCTCAGAAATTCTAAGGCCCCTTCTACACGTGCATTTTTCACACGGATGTTCTGCGCATGCTTTTGATGCGTAGAACACTCTGACCCATTGTAGTCAATGGCCTTTTTTAAAGCTTTCCTTTTTTTTCACGCACACACGCACGTTTTTTGAACGTGCATTTAAATCTCAACATGCGCTACTTTTTCAAGTCATGTGCATGAAAAATGCACTATACAAGTCTATGGGGCACATTTACTTACCCGGCCCATTCGCGATCCAGCGGCGCGTTCTCTGCACAGGATTCGGGTCCGGCTGGGATTTAAGATGGTAGTTCCTCCGCCGTCCACCAGGTGGCGCTGCAGCGCCGAAAATAATCTTAACGCCCCGGAATGCACCATCCCATAGCAGGTGAAGGTGAGCGCTCCCCAAGCGACACATTTTCGGTTTTTAAATGCGGCGGTTTTTCCGAATACGTCGGGTTTTCGTTCGGCCACGCCCCCGATTTCTGTCGCGCGCATGCCGGCCCCGATGCGCCACAATCCGATCGCGTGCGCCAAAAACCCGGGGCAATTCATGTACAAGCGGCGCAAATCGGAAATATTCGGGTAACACGTCGGGAAAACGCGAATCGGGCCCTTAGTAAATGACCCCCTATGACTCAAAAACACATCACACTCTGCGACTCATGCAAGTGCAATGCGTTTCTCACGCATCAATTGCCATAAAAAAAGATAAACCTCAGCCCTGAGTCCTTTTCACGCACGTTATCTGTGCGTGAAAAACGCATTGAAATTGCATTGAAAACGGGCATGAAAAACTGAGACACTGAACAAACTCTGACTGAAAACTGATTGAACTCTGATGCAAATTGTCAGTTTTTCACTGACCAAACCCTGATCGCACCCTGATCAAACTCTGAAGTGATCTGCAACGCATATCTGGACGTGAACTGCACTGTGATCAGGAAACGCATATGCGATCGCCCCAAGCCCGTCCCCCCTGTGCGCTAGCGTCACATTATGAACGCGACGCTAGCGAAACGTGTGAATGCGCCCTCAGGGTACAACTAAATGGAGCGGCTGTGAAACGGTGCAGTTGTGATGTGGCCCGACATAATTAAATAGTTGTGATCATAATTCATTACGAAAATATTATTTGGTAACAGTGAGGGCGCATTCACACATTCCGTTTTGGTTGCATTTTCATTGCATTTAAAATGCACTACAACAGCTGAGGAGAGGTGCTTTACCTAATTATATTACTGTTTATACTTGTTAATTCTATGTTAACACATGTTAACAAAACACATGCGTCAACGCAATGTTAATGCATGCGTTAACATCGCTTTACGATGCATTTTGTAAATGTTGACAGTAGTGTAATTAGGCAAATCACCTCTCCTCAGCTGTTTTTATGAGTTTCAAATGCAATGAAAACGCAACCAAAACGCAATGTATGAATGCACCCTGAGTAACAATTTTTTTTTTTTAGCAATTATGGTCTGGTAAGGGGAGGATAGTGAACACATTAGTTTGTCTTTGTGTATATCTTTCTCTATGTCCAATAGTGTTTCTTCAAACAGATTCAGCATTCACCTCTCAGCATTACCTGCATCTTACCTGAGCAGAGGGCGAGCTGGGGTGATATAGTCTGCACCTGATTATTGCCAGGTGATGCAGAGCTGCAGCCATGCTATATGTGTTTGTATTCCTTATTATTTGGTTACTTGTATTGATTGTAAGCTCCTCTTTTTTTTTAAAGGGAGCTAATTCTATTGTGATGTTTAATACATAATTTATGTGTAAAATGTTTCTTATGTGTGTTATTTGTTGTAAAATGTGCAACCCAAATGTGTATCCCTTTAAGACTCTAGGGGGGAGATGTATCATTAGTCCTATGTAGCTTCTTGGTGTATATGTGTCGCAAAATTTTGCGCAAACAACGTTTTTGTGGGGGGGGGGGGGGTTTAGAGAGAAAAAACTCAATTCTAAAGTCACATAATGGCGGAAAAAATACTCCACATTTATCAACTGAGAATTTTCAAAAGAATGCAAATTTAATTGCAAAAGGAAAAAAAAACCTTTGTGTGCTGGTAGCCTTAAGGTGATGGCAGACGCGCCGTTCGGGCTGAGTTTGCAAACGCAAACGCAGACCAAGCGGCTCCCACCGGGGCGGATCATGGCCCAATCGCAGGCGTTTCCATAGAATGTAGCATGCAATTTTCCTTTCTGCAGATGGCATGTCATAGAGCAGGAGGAGCTGAGAAGATTGTATATAGTGTCATATCTGCAGGCAGCATGTTATAGAGAAGGAGTGGCTGAGCTTATTGTACATAGTGTCCTATCTGAATGCAGAATGCTATAGAGCAAGGGAGCTGACCAAATTGTAAATAGCGTTTCACATGAAAGCAGTATGTTATAGAGCAGGAAGAAATGAGAGATTGCTAAATAATTTTGAGAAGATTCAGTATAACTTGTAAGAATGTTCTCTTTCTATGCTAAAAACAACTGACAGCCATCCATAAATGAATACATATGCTGAGATGAGTTGTACTATATAATAACGTTTCATCACCATTTTACTTTAGCATTGCAGTCAAAACATTACAGGAAGCAGTAAGCTGTCACAGTCCCTTGCATTGTATTTGTTGAAATAGAATTTGGGCAAGTGAGGTCCAGCTACCAGTAAGCACCCGGGAGGATGACACGTAAATGACTGTAGGACGCACTGAAGCATACCCGGGCAATCAGGAAGCTTTGCCCTTAACTGATCTTGCAGGTAACCTCAGTGCCCCCTCTGTACTGTACTAGAGCTGTTCCTGCAGCTTCAAAGTACTTATATATTTCATCCTTCTTCTAAGGATCTCAGTTATTCTTCTTCTAGTCCGCCTTTTCATCTATGCTGTGATTGCTGTATTATAAGGTAACTTACAGCAGAGCAGTGCTGCATAAATACCTTCTGTAATACTCAGGGATTGGAAGGCGCCTGTATGTATCCGCTCTTATTCACATTGCATGCATAAAATCAACCTCATAAAAGTTGAGCAAAAATAGTCCTGACGTTTATACAGTTCAATTTTATTCAATACCGGATAATGTGCATTATATATTTTGAAGTTGTCCTCAAAATGCCATGTTTAATAGACTGATCGCATCTAGTAAATGGAAGACGCTGCAGTTTTTGTCATTGAATGGACCGCTCTCCCAATATTACAGTCACTTATTAGTGTCATCAGCCATGAGTGATTGAAAGCATAAAAAATAACTTTGCTGCAAGCATGACTTAACTATGCTAATACTGTATATTATCTTCCCAATATTATTCACCTAAAGTTATAAAGATAAATTCCATTCATTTCTTTGGATGCAAATATTCTCCCAATCCTTACTGAGTGCAATAATGAAAAATCCAGCAATGCCAGTGATATGTGTGCTCTATTTTAGTCTTTGAGTCATGAACTTTATTAGGCTACACTTTTGGCTGCATTCAGATAAATGTGTACCCGCCGTACCGTAGCCCCGGAGGGGAGGAGCGGGTGAGCGCTGCTCGCCCTGCCTCTCTCCACAGAGAAACATGGCGCACATACATAGATATACATTTTGAAAGGTTATTTTACAAAGTTATTTCAAATAACACTTATTAAAGTATTGGAAGAATGGATTTTAGCTTTAAGATATTTCTGAATTTTCAAAAACTGTAATTTCTCATATTCTCAATTTCTCATAGCACTCCATGGTTTTAGACGAACATGTGCCTGCCATACCCTAGCATGGTGGGCACACATCAGCGCCTGGGAGAGAAGTAGGGGTTGAGCGCTGCTCGCCTCGTCCCACTCTACAGAGAAACATTGCGCACGGTGCCGTATTACGGGGAAAGATGTCCTTTCTTTTCCAAAGGAATGGAACAGTATGGTGCCGCAAGTGTGCTTCACCGAACCGATCCATATGGCGCCTTCCGCCCATTGCCGGCCTATGGGGGAAGTATATCCGATGTAAATACCTCGGCGGTATATATGTCCCCCAATGGGCGTGTGAATGCAGCCTTAGTCAGGTGCTTGTCTGATCTATACGACTCCATACAGTGGCTTATCTAACCTGTCGGCAAACTACGCAGTGTATATGGGGCCCATGGGAAGGGGGATTGGCAAGGATCTTCTCCTGATATTTGTCATAAGTGTATTTTTGTACATAAGTGCAATTTTGGTTGCAGTATTCTCTATTTGGCAGTGTATTTAGATTTTTAAAGCTTTATTGAATTGAATGGAAGCTATATGAATTCCCATGCTCTGAGCTCCCCCTACTGGTGGCTGCAGACGAGCATTTTGATTGTTCATAACTATATGAAGGGAATTGATCAATGTTCAGCTGTGGGATATAAATACATTCAAAATGAGATGTTTGGTATTAGAGTCATTTTAGACATTTGTTACATGATTACAGCGCCTGAATATTCCAGTTTGAAAATCTGTTCAAACACATGGAATCCTTGTCAAAATGTATGGACATGAAGCTTCCTGCTCTCACTATTGATGGGTTTACCTCCAGAACTCCATCAATCTGACATTCCCTACATAGGGTACACTGCATGTTTTGACAATATATGGCTGAGTGGCTGATGGCTCCTTGTGTTTTGATCTTGCCCATAATTGGCTGAGATAGAAAAATCCCTTTAAAGAGTAGTGTCAGCTCTTCTAAATTATATGCCCAAATTATTTCTAGTTATTGGGTAAATGATCATTTTCACACTTATTTTGAACATACATATAAGAGCATGATGAAATGATGACATAGTGAGCAAATTCTGTAAATCTTCAAATTCAACATAAACAAATGTCTGCTGCAGCAATGGAAACCAAAATTTCCGTAAACATGCTAAATTGTATAAAAAACACTAGTGGCAACGAATGGAATCACATGTCATTCTCCTATTCATCAGACTCTTTGGATAAAGATATTCCAATACATTTAATAAAAGTAATCAATGACACCAGAAATAAGGAGCCCTTTGTACAGTCATAAAATATAAGATAAGGCTTATTAGTATTACATTTCATGACTGCTTGTCAAGTGCAGGCAATCCATAGCTAAGATGTAAATTCCAATATTCTCAAACATAGAAATTCATATTACAAAGTTATTTCAAATAACACTTATTATAGTATTGGAAAAATGGACTTTAGCTCTTAGATACTTCATCATTTTCATAAACTGTAATATGCACTAAAGCAGTGGTTCTCAACCTTTCTAATGCTGTGACCCCGCAATACAGTTCCTCATGTTGTGGTGACCCCAAACCATGCAACTCGCAGTAAAAACACAGTAAAATTGCGGCTCCGATGGCTTTAGGTGACCCCCGGTTTTGGTCGTTCGACCCCTGCTGGGGTCCCGACCCACAGGTTGAGAACCACTGCACTAAAGGGAACCTGTCTCCAGATTTTCAATAATAAGCCTAATAACAAGTTCTCATAGCACTACATGGTTTTAGCTAAAAAAAATTCATAGCACAATGGTGTAGAAGCACTGATAAATCTCTCCGCCATAGCAGAGAACTGTGTAAAGACTAACAACCCCATCAAGTAATTTTAAAGGACATCTACCAGAGACACTCACTCACAGATACTTCCTTATAAAAACAGGAAGGGGGAGGGGTGGGGTGTTACTAGAAGCTCTCTGTGCTGTTGCTGCACAGGCTATTACACTGTGGCACCTCATGTAATCTCCGTAGTAGTGAGCACACAATGGGAGTGGGAAATGCTCCATCAGAGTGTTTCGCAAAAGCACAGAAGCGTAACACAGAAAACCTGGCTTTACAAAAAAAGACATGGGGAATGAATAAATCTAAATCAGGATCACTCCATTGCTTATTTGGTGTGGTCAATTTTCAAAGGGGCCATTACTCCTAAACTAATGGGACAACATTTAACAAGAGCTGTACAACACTTTGATCAATCAGACCAAGGAGAAACAGAACAGCAAAAAACACATTAAACACATTATAAAACTGGCTTTAAAAAGTCCCCTCTAGATTACATCTGAATTTTGTGGTGCACAAACTGAATTTTGGCCACGCCCCCTTTTTCAGACCAGTGAAAAAACTGCTCAAAAATTGTCTCGGGCAGATATGACTGAATTCTGTCGTGGACAGGTTGATGAATCTCCCCCAATGTGTTTTTCTCCAGTAAATGTTATGAGAGCTGCACCATGTGCATCCTATTATTTTAGCTGTGCCTGGCGTCAGGACGGGTCAGGAGTCGCACAACTGTCGCACAAGATCTCCGACAATACATACTGACAAAACATGTCATACACACATCATCTGAGTAAGACATGTTTTGTCGAAACGCGAAGATCTGAATGCACCTGCACTTCTGTCAGCATGTATTTCATAGGAATAAAGAAGCAAGTTTCTACGATTCATCTAAGCATGGTTCAGTGTGCTGGACTTTCTATACCTTTATTCAGATTATACATCTGCAGACAGCATGTTATAGAGGAGACATAGCCAAGCAGATTGCGGATAGTGTCCTATCTGCAGACAGCATGTTATAGAGGAGACGTAGACAAGCAAATTATACATAGTGTCCTATCTGCAGACAGCATGTTATAGAGGAGACATAGCCAAGCAGATTGTGGATAGTGTCCTATCTGCAGTCAGCATGTTATAGAGGAGACGTAGACAAGCAAATTATACATAGTGTCCTATCTGCAGACAGCATGTTATAGAGGAGACATAGCCAAGCAGATTGCGGATAGTGTCCTATCTGCAGACAGCATGTTATAGAGGAGACGTAGACAAGCAAATTATACATAGTGTCCTATCTGCAGACAGCATGTTATAGAGGAGACATAGCCAAGCAGATTGTGGATAGTGTCCTATCTGCAGTCAGCATGTTATAGAGGAGACGTAGACAAGCAAATTATACATAGTGTCCTATCTGCAGACAGCATGTTATAGAGGAGACATAGCCAAGCAGATTGCGGATAGTGTCCTATCTGCAGTCAGCATGTTATAGAGGAGACGTAGACTAGCAAATTATACATAGTGTCCTATCTGCAGACAGCATGTTATAGAGGAGATGTAGCCAAGCAGATTAAGCATAGTGTCCTATCTGCAGTCAGCATGTTAGAGGATGAGGAGGGAAATGGATTTTACATAGTAAAAATCTGCCCTTCACCTCACCAAACATGTCTATTTCACCAAACTAACCTCATCTATCTCTGTTAATCCTAAAAGTCTCTTCCATATACTTCTTTTCTTGCTAACACCAATGGGGCAGGCATCTGTCATAAACCATAGGGATGCAGGCCTCCTACATTAAAGGGGTTTTCCATTTTTATCAAATAATTGATATTGTTTCTGTAATGAAAAGTTTGACAATTTTTCTATATTCTTACTGTAAGAATTCCTCACAGTTTTGTAGACCTCTGCTTGCTGTCATTCTATAGGAAGCTCCATGGTTTACTTAACGTTTACTTAAGATTTTTATCCACTAAATGTAGACATTGAAGCTTCTTATAGAACGGCAGCAAGCAGAGATCTAGGAAATTAATATGAACTGATATAAAAAGTATATTGGAAAATTGAAACTTTCCGTTACATAAACAATATCAATTACCGTATATGCCGGCGTATAAGACGACTGGGCGTATAAGACGACCCCCAACTTCTGCCCTAAAAATATAGAATTTGGTATATACTCACTGTATAAGACTACCCCTCTACCAAATGAAAAAAAGTCTGCTTAAAACTTTGCAAAGCAAAAAAGAGAGCAAGTGCCTGGTGATCATAACTGTAAGCTGCGATATTAATGAAGATCCGACATGTTTCTGTAAGTGCCGCCTGTGACCCCCAGCTCTGTGACGCCGACCGCTGTGACAGGGCGGCTGCATTAGCATACAGCTTGCCGCCCCGTCAGCGCGTACTAAGCCTCTTCTAATGACTGTGAGAGGCGGACTGCCACGCATGCGCGGCGGTCCCAGGAAGCGGCTCTCTGCGCGCTGACGGGGAAAGAAAACACCTCACACAGTGCGGCCCCCGTATATCCGGCGTATAAGACGACCCCCCACTGTAGCCATTATTTTAAGGGGTTAAAAAGTAGTCTTATACGCCAGTATATACAGTATTTGTTGAAAGTGGACGACCGCGTTAAAGATGAAGTTGACTGTCTGGCAGCTGAACAGATCATACAGACAGGTGAAGTAACCTGAATGCCGTATGTTGTATGTCATAATATATTACAGGCAGTCCCCTACTTAAGAACACCCAACTTACAGACGACCCCTAGTTACAAACTGACCTCTGGATGTTGGTAACTTACTTTACTTTGGCCTTAGGCTACAATAAACAGCTGTAACAGTTATCAATGGTGCCTGTATATTACAGGCAGTCCCCTACTTAAGAACACCCAACTTACAGACGACCCCTAGTTACAAACTGACCTCTGGATGTTGGTAACTTACTTTACTTTGGCCTTAGGCTACAATAAACAGCTGTAACAGTTATCAATGGTGCCTGTAATGAAGCTTCATTGTTAATCCTGGTTCTTATGACAACCCAACATTTTTAAAATCCATTTGTCACACAAATTCTAGCTGGGGTTACAATGATAAAATATACAATTCCAACTTACATACAAATTCAACTTAAGAACAGGACTGTCTGTACTTCACATGCTCAAGAGTAATTTTTTCACTTGCGCTCATCTTGAAGAACGATATAATTTTTCCAGGACCTGGGCAATTAAACTTTGGTATAGTAGCACATGAAGCAATTTAAAGTGAACTTGTCAATAGTCCAATATTCAGGCAGCAAGTTATAGACCTGGAGGAACTTAGCAAACTGCTATATAGCTAAAAGGGAAAAGAGGCAGTACAGCTGATTGTCTACATTTATATCTCTGTTGTTTCCATGTTAAGAAGTCACGAGGAGGAGGATCATATAAGTGATTGAAACTTATATAGAGGGGTGTTCCCATTTCAGCAAATAAATATTTTGACTTGTGTGATGTTTCTTATATATGTTTTGCTAACATGTGTTGTCACATCAGCTGTCAATGTGTTACAGAGTAGGAGGAGCAGTTTGGGCAGTTGTTACAGAGGATGGAGAGGCATGGAATAAAGTTTTCTCTGAGCCTGCTGTCCAGTTTTGGTTCCTTCTACATCACATGGGTGGCCACTACAACATTACAGTATGTCTAATAAAAAGTCATACAATTATCCAATATACTTTCTGTATCAATTTTTAACAGTCTTTTGGATCTCTGTTTGCTGTTATTCTATAGAAAGCTTTTATGTTTACTTCCAGTGGATAGAAATGTGACCATGGTCACAGAGGTGCACTGCTCATTATATCACACAGCTCTGATTACTCTATGTGATATAATGAGCCGTACACCTGTATAACCATGGACATCCATGGTTACACAGTAAACATATAAGATTCCGATAGAATTACAGTAAGCAGACATCTAGAAAACAGCAAAGGATTGATACATTATGTATATTGGGAAATTGTATAACTTTTCAACATACAAACTATAACATTAATTTGCTGAAATGGGAAAACCACTATAACCCTTTAAGGACCTGGCCCTTTTTTGTATTTTCATTTTTATTTTTCACTCCCCACAATCAAAAATCTATAACTTTTTTTTACACATAAAGAGCTCTGTGACAGCTTCTTTTCTGTATAACAAATTGCACTTCATAGTGATGGTATTTATTCTTCCATGCCATGTTTTTTGCATGTTGTATATTAAAGGTGCGCCAAAAAAGTTGGTGCACTCTGTCGGGGCATTGCGGGGAGCACCACATTCATAAAGAACGAGCATCACAATTCATGAAACTGGCGCACCCTACACACTACACAGGCAAACTGCACATAGTACAGGCTGCATTGTTTTAGATAATTATAGGCCAATGTCTTAGGGCTCAGCAGCTTTAACCCCATAGCGCAATAAGACGTAACCTTATGTCTTGCTGCGCATGGGGGAGTATGAAGAGGGCTCACGGGCTGAGCCCTCTTCATACTCACCGGGCATTTGCTTCATAATGAAGCAAACGCCCGTCTCTAACACCCGTGCTTGCACTGATCGCGGGTGTTAACCCTTTGGTTGCTGCCGGCAAAGCTGCCGGCGGCATTAAAGAGCCGGCGGCGCGTGGCCACCGCCATCTTGGCTCTGATCATAGTCACGGGGAGCGGCGATCCGTTGTCATGACAGCCTCGGATCTACAGTAGGCTATCTATTACAATGTGCGATTTGCACATTATAATAGATGGTGAGCAAAATCCCCATATACTGCCATACTGTAGTATGGCAGTATATGGTAGGATCAATCAGACAACCTAGGGTTAAAGTACCCTAGGGAGTCTGAAAAATAGTAAAAAAAATAAATGAAAAAAAGTTAAAATATATATATATATTAAAAAAACATAAAAATTCAAATCACCCCCCTTTCCCTAGAACTGATATAAATATAAATAAACAGTAAAAATCATAAACACATTAGGTATCACCGTGCCTGAAAATGCCCGATCTATCAAAATATAATAACCAAATGGCATTTTCTTGCCATTTTGAAAAATAGAAAAAATTCTATAAAAAGTGATCAAAAGGTCATACAGTCCTAAAAATAAAAGCATTGAAAACGTCATCAAAAGTCGCAAAAAATTACACCACCCGCAGCTCCATACACTAAAGTATGAAAAAGTTATTAGCGCAAGAAAATGGCAAAATGAAGAATTTTTTTTCTGTACAAGAGGTTTTAATTTTTGTAAATGTATGAAAACATTTTAAAACCTATACAAATTTGGTATCCACGTGATCATATTGACCCAATGAATGAAATAAACCTGTCATTTGCGGAGCACAGTGAAAGCTGTAAAAACCAAGCCCACAAGAAATGGCGCAAATGTGTTTTTTCATCATTTTCACTGCATTTAGAATTTTTACCGGTTCCCAGTACATAGCATGGAATATTGAATACCATCACTATGATGTGCAATTTGTTACGCAGAAAATAAGCCATCACACAGCTCTTTACATGGAAAAATAAATAAGTTATAGATTTTTGAAGGTGGGGAGTGAAAAATAAAAACGCAAAAACCAAAAAGGGCCTGGTCCATAAGGGGTTAATTACGGAGATGAGGATACATTCCTGTATATAGTCATTTGGTATATAGACAGGAGTATTGCGTCGGAAACATTTTGGAAACACTCCATATAAGTAAGGGGAAATACTGTACATATAAAATTTCATGTACGGGACCCCTCTGGAGTCTGATAATTTACTGTATTTTAGCCCTAGACTACAATAAAAAGCTATAACAGTTATCACAGGTGTCTGCAATGAAGATTTATTGGTAATCCTGGTTCTTATGACAATCCAACATTTTTAAAATCAAATTGTCACAGAGACCAAAAAAAATTTGTCTGGGGTTACAATTATAAAATATACAGTTCCGACTTACATACAAATTCAACTTAAGAACAAACTTACAGAACCTATCTTGTATGTAACCCTTGGGCTGCCAGTACACAGGACCTGTACAGTATTATACAGGGACTTCAAGTATATTCCCTAGTATACATTGGTACTGGGTCAGAGTGCTTCCAGAAATAAGGAAACCAATGAGGAAAATAACACTGTATACTTTGAATGAATTCAGAGCTAAACATGTGTCTATTCACTTGTATTAAGCAACTCATACTGTCGGTGGTATAGAGCTGTGATACATTCACACACATAATGTGGATATTTAAAATATCTGGGTTCATAATTATTAAAACTATTTAAAGGGAAAATAGAGAAGCTCCTCATAGCACCTCATCATTGTGCTCCTGTTTTCAACAGATGAGAACAGGGTTGAACTGACCCATCAGAGTACCAGGGGATCCTGTAATGGGCCCAAAGATTTAGCAAATGATAAACAAATTTGTAAATGAATTGAGCCATTTCTGAACATTATGGTCTATTTCTTCTTTCTAGATTGACTCCCAAGTATTACAGATTATTTGATCTCGGTTGACATATCTTAAATGGGGATTATATGGGTGGAGGATGGGGCCTCAGGATCAACACCACTGGTAGGCCCATCACAAATGCTCAGTTAACCAAATTACAATGTACAATACAGGTCAATGCTGGGGCTCTTAAAATTTTTTTGAAAAGAAAAATATTAAAGTGCTCAATCAATAATTTGTGTCACATACATCCCTGTAGTCATGAAATATGTAATAATCATAGAAATCATAGACATGTTCATATGCCAGCAGCTTCAGGTTATGTTACTCTTAAAATAGCTACAATTGGAGTTAGGAATCTAAGGGTCAGAAGCTTTAGAAAGTTCCCTGCTAGGGATCCTTGACCTTAATGTTAACCCTTGACTCAGCAGAGACAATTTGACTTTATACACTATACACACTTACTAAAACGCTGCAGAACTTTCTCTGTATTCCTAATCTGTCCAATCTCTGCTAAGAGACATGAAATCATTGCAATGCATGCATTATATGATATGATTTAGACAATCTTAATAATAATAATATAATTTTAATCATACAATCTTTCTCCAAAGAAATCTGCACTTCCGCAAAGTTAGCAAGTTCTCCAGTCATTTCTGCTCAGGATCCTCTCTGTAATATCTATGGCAAATCTACTAACAATTTCTGAATGTAAAAAAAGCAATATACATACAATACATACAATAAGCAGGCGCTTCTAGGCACGCTATTGAGAAAAAACAAATGACTCCTAATGTCATTGTGACAAGAAACTTTTCCGTAGACGGAAACTACTGCCTGCTGCCTAATGAACTGATGCTGGAAGCATAGAGAGAAGCACATTCTGTTACCCTCCATCTGCCCGGCACTGTGAATAGTCTGGCTGCTGATCATTGTGGCCTCTGGACGTTGAAGGTGACTTCTGCTTTCTTCGCCTAAGGGCTCCCCAAATGAAATCCCAGTTCCAGGGGAAATCAGTGCGGGTGTTCACTGCACAAGTGAATAATTTACAGGTGTCTGGTGTCACTGTCCCTGTCTCCACCCTGGTTCTGCTCTGTCCTGCGGCTGCAGCTGCTGCCTCAGAGCTTCTCTCCAATAGCAAAGCAGGGCATCTATTAATACAAATACCAGCTGGCCCTTATCCAGTCTTTACAGAATGGGAGAATAAAAAAGCTCCGACCAGATGGTCAGGAGGGAGGGATAGCACTTAAAGCTGTAATACACACAGCACTGACCCAGGCTTAGATTGACAAGTTGGGACTCTGGAATTCTTGCAATGTGCTAACTCAATTCCAGAACTAACAGCGTTGACTCAATGATAGAGATTTCCAAAGAAGATTTCATTATATAGATTTCTAGAATAATACAAAATGTCACTGGTATCTGAATATATATTATAAACACAAATGCGATACAGAAATGTGAGTTGTATTTTTCTACATTTACATATGATTTTGAACAATGTACACCATAAGGGAGTAAAAAACGGTATCAATTAAAACACAAATTTTATTTCTTAAACTTTTCTGTTAAAATGAAATCTGGGTTGTCAGCATTGGCCTGAGATGCACTGGGCCAGGAATATATGTCTACATAGTAGCAGGCCTCGAGCTGCAGCAAGATGCTACAAGGTGATCGGGGCCCACAGTGTGATAGAGAAGCTGAAGCCTAAGAGGAATGACACTAGTCTAGACACTGTATCATCCACCAGCAGTCATACGATGACTACAGTGTATAAATATAAACTGGGAAGTTTGTAACATAACCATATGAATACATGAGGTGGTTGAGATTCTGAATGCTGAGCAGCTGTATGAAATACAGTCTGGATACTTTGTTATGCTGATGCATAACCTGGGAGTAAACCCAGTTCAGGGACCCAATGGAGGAACCAACTATTTACTTGTAGGCCAGAAATCCATGTGTATTCCACCAAAATACAACTAGAAGTGATCCTCATGTGTAGGGTTGGACATATATACCATGAGATGTACAAGGACCCGGGCAGTGAAGAGGGTCCAGGAAGTTTTCCTGTCCTCCTGCTCACACTCTTTATCACCAGGGATGTTCCCATTCACAGCTCTACTGCCTCTACACCCAATATCACTTCTAGTTAATAAAATATGCACTTGTTAATAGGTTTACTGCCTGAGGGATGCAATATATTGGATTCCCGTATCCCTCTTTAACAGGGAGAAGCTGCAGAAAAGTTGAGATGGGCTTGTTTGTGGGATGGAGGCCTCATGTTCGTCATGAACAGGGGACCTGTGTTGTCTGTCCTTGATTTCTGGCATGGATTACCTGTTAACAAACACAATCTAAAGTGCCTTAATACTCTTGTTCAGTCATGAGCTGCCTTTCCTGATTCCAACCTACACAATTGGTTGGGCTCAGTTCAGCCATCTTTACACAAATTTCTATGGGTAAAGGGGGAAGCTTAACTTTCTACTTACAACTCGTCCTATGAAATGTGACATACATTGGACAGGACACAGGTAAGAGGGCCAACTCAGGATTTTTAAAACATGTATTCACTGTATTGTCACTGTACAGTGTTTTAATGTAACCTGATAATGCAGTTATTGTATTTGGTAAAACAAGGTTTCCATCTAGTTAGCAACAACGTACAAGATATTCGCAATATTCTAAATTGTTGGGTTTAAATGGGAGATGTTTTCACCACTTTTCGTAATCGTATTATATCTTAAATCAAGCTGAAGTAGCCTTATTTAGGGGTAAAACATTATTGAGCGTTCTCCATTCTTAGCCATTAGTCAAGTCCCTGACTGGAAGTCCCAACAGACAGGGTACATTCTGTATATCACAATTCTTTAAATGTCCATCAACTATAATAAGTTTACAAAAATGAAAATTTTTACTACTGGAATTTAGCAAGGAAAAACAGTACATAAAAAACACACACACATATACATATATTTTCTATATTTAGAACCTATGCAGAAATTTGTTTCTCAAGTGGTTATATAAGAAGACCATGGCCAAGAAGCAGAAGCCTGTAGTGGCAGAGCAGGACATTTCAAGCATTTATTTATAACTTCTCCTCCATGTCTCGTCATGCTGTACTTATGCCTGCCCTGTTTTAAGTGATCTTCGATCTAACCTCTTGACATTTTGCCCTTGGAATAACATGCTGGTGTTGGGTGAATCAGAATGTTCACCTGACACCTGTCATTCATTTTAGATCTGTCAGCAGTAAGAAGATGAGTCAAATAGAGTTATGGGAGGTGTGAGGATGAATGTTAATAGCATCTTCATCAATCATTTATAGCCTTTTACTGTTATGTATTGCTTTATGGTGGCTTATATTTGAAAGTATACCTAATATTTCTATAAACGTTGCATACAAGTAGGCTTTCCTACACCCCATAGTACATGTACAGCACAGTGGGAGGAAAGTAGTCATGACATGGAAAGGGAGTAAAGAGGGCTGCCATTTCTACTCATCATTAAGGGAGATATTAGACCAACTTTCAGCTACCCCTGTACATAGGAAAAAGCTGCATCTAGAGACTTAAAGGGGTTGTCAACCTTCAGTAAATAGTTAATATGTTTCATGTAAAGAAAAGTTAAAAAATGTTCCAATATAATTTCTGTACCAATTCCTCACAGTTTTCCAGATCTCTGCTTGTTGTCCTGCTATAGACAGCTTTTATGTTTACGTATGGCTCATTAGTATCACACAGCTCCTATTACTCTCTGTGATAATAATGCCTCATGTACCTGCATGTCCATCACATGACCAAGGACAGGTTTCTATCCACTGGAAGTAAACCTAGAAGTTTTCTATACAAGGACAGCAACCAGAGATCTAGAAAGTTGAACTGATACAGAAAATACATAGGAAAATTTTATTACCTCTTACTTCACAAACCATATCAACTATTTGCTCAAAGTGGACAACCCCTTTAATTCTAACATAAAATTTTTATTGGGTTTTAAAACAGAATTATGCAGTACAGGGAGTTAATAATCCTGGTGGACTCCCAGAGTACACCAAAAATGCAATTATACATATCTCAATTGGGAAAGGGGAGTAGAAAAAGGAGGGGAGAGGGGACAAGGGAAAGGGGGACAAGGGAAAGGGGGAGGGAAGAAGTGAGGGAGGGTTAAAGTAGCAATAACTACAATATTAACAGTTAACATTAACCATGACAATAACATAACATGTTCGCTATATGTTTCCACCCATTAGCTGTAACGATGTTGAGCTAGTTGATAACTTGGTCCTGCGGTATGAATATAGGATATATGTGTAGCACCAAATTACATAAGAGTGAATACAATGAAATAAAGTAAAGGTTTAATCTACTTAGGTGGATTGGAGGAGTAGTAAGTTTGCCATTTGGCCCATATTTGATTATATGAGGGTAACGAGCCTGTCGTCATTGCAATAAATCCCTGGGATTGAAGTGTATAGAAAAGTGGAAAGGCAGACTCCCTCCTACGCGTTTCGGGTATTTATGTCCTCATGATAGTAAAAGCTATTGGTAATGTTTATTGGAAAAGATGTATTATTTTATTTTATCAGTCCCCTCTTTTTGTTTATATGACTACCTTTGCTGCGTTATGAGCCTGAAGCCATTGTTTGCAAGGGCTCATAAAAATTTGAATTACAAAATTAAAGGGTCATAACACAAATACTTATTACAACAATTGGCTTTATAGGGCTGCCTTATAACAGCAAATGAATGTTATTGTTTGTATAATGAAAAGGTATACATTTTTGCAATACTTTCATAACCAATTCTATTGAAAGCTTCATTGTTAACTTCCTGTGAAACTGATTCCTGGTCATGTGATGTCACACAGGTGCATGGCGCTTTATAGCAAACAGCTTTGATAATTTTTTGTGATACTAACAAGACATGGAAATGAACAATATCACATGTCTATTGAATGTTTGCTATCAACTGGAAGTAAACAATTAAGTTTCCTATAGAATGACAGCAAGCAGAGATCTAGAAAACCATAAGGAATCAATACGGAATGTATATTGGAAAATTTTATATATTCCAATATATTATATATTAAACATTTTCTGGTGCTAGAGCGAGGCCATGCCCTCTTTTACAGAGGCCACAACCATTTTTTTGCCAGAAAACTACCTAAAAATCTAAATAAATGTGGAGCACATTTAGGTGCAAATTACTTTAGAACTTTGCCATAGACAAGCTGATACATCTCCCCCTGTGTGTTCAGTCTATAACAGCTGAGAACCAAAAGGGGGCATGGCATTTTTTGAGGATTCTGATGCATTTTTGGGGATTCTGGGGATATAGGACTATCGCACATAAGGACTGTGTCACTCGATTTAACTCCCTCAGATCATGAACCATTTTGCAAATGCTGATTCAGCAAGGTGAATTTAAAGTCATTTCAAGGTAAACCCATACCAATGTCAATCAATAATCCATATTTCCAAGTACTATCACAATAACATGATAATAGCATAAAGCTCACCAGCTGAGGTGCAGAACTGATTTTCTACAGTATACTGTGAGCAATCATACCCCTAGTGCTCAAGTACACTATAGTGCAAAAAAAAAAATATTTTTAAAAATTAATTTAAAAAAGTTAAACTTCATAAAAGGATTGCCAGAGTAACTGAGCCACCGAGTACTGAGTTTGTTTTTTTTTTAAATAATAAATGGCTGTTGCTGGGTATTTCATTAGAGGGGGAGGCTGCTGGGCATTTCTTTGGTTGGGGGGCTACTGGGCATTTCACTAGAAGAGGGAGGCTGCTGGGTTTTCTTCATTAGTAGGGGAGACTCCTGGGCATTTCATTAGTGAGGGTGGGGGCTGCTGGGAATTTATTGGAGGGGCTGCTGGACATTTAATTAGTGAGGGAGGCTGTTGAGCATTTCTTTAGTAAGGGAGACTGCTGGCCATCTCATTAGTGAGGGGAGGCTCTTTAGCATTTCATTAGTTGTCAAGACGGCTGGGCATTTCATTAGTGAGGGGAGGCTGTTGGGTATTTAATTAGTGAGGAAGGCTGCTAAGCATTTCATTGGTGAGGGGAGGCTGTGACTGATGCCTTTCTCACCCTAGGCTTATATTCAAGTCAATAAGTTTTCCCAAGTTTTTTTGTTGTAAAACTAGGAGCCTCGGCTTATATTCGAGTCGGCTTATACTCAAAAAATGTGATTCCTTTTAACAACAGCTTTGGTATCTTTGTGATCCTCCTGGCTCTATAAAAATGTGTCATTTGGGCTGCAAAATGAAAGCTATAAATTACAAAACAGCATTTTTTTAAATAAATGTTTACCAGCTTTTTAGTACATTGCATCAAATGTTAAATAAAGCCACTAGAAATTACAATTTGTTATGCAGAAAAAGCCCTAATACTGTTCTGCACTCGGCTTCTAAATTTGCTATGGCTTCTGGAATGTGGGAAGAAATGGAAAAGCAAAAAGGCAATGGGCTTTGTGATCTATGAGGTTTATTATACCTGTGTGCAGAAAATAAAGGCAGAATTACCAATAATTGCTTTGGGTCTCGTAGAACAGGGTGGACTACAGTTGATTATTCTAGACAAATGCAATCAATTATCAAAATCAGGGAGAGTAGGGAGAATAGGGATGTCAACCTCCCTGCTATAAACAATATGTATGTTTATATAAGAGATTGGAGGTATTTGTGTAATGGTCCAGCCAATGCAGCACTCACAAAAAATTACACTCCTATTAGATTGCAAATGTCCATAGAGCCTGATCACCTCTGTGTGCCATCTACTGTCTAGATCTGGTATTGCAGCTGCATAACACTTATCTGGGAAGGAATGTTGACACATTAACCAATAATGTGATGTTTGATAATTATGAATTTCTATTTGTAAAAAGGTCCCTGGTTGAACTCTCCTCTCCCAGGTGGAGTTAATAAAACTTCCTGTTGCTGGAAAGTTCTAGTTGTTTCTGTGAGTGCTGATGAACAGTACAGGTGACCTGGTGCAGAAGATCCTAAAGCAGATCCTGACCTCTCCAGCCTAAAGCTACAGAAACTAGGCTGTGAGCATCCTTTGCCAGACATAATGTAACCAACTACCTTGGACCTAGACAGATATGACTGTTACCTTAGCCTGTTACCTTTGCTGTGCCTTTGTTCTGGAATAAAGGAACTGCAAGTTGATTTTTTACCACATGGACCAGACGACCATGGCCCAGTCGAGCGCTAGGTCTTCCCTCAGCCTGCCACTCAGGTGTCAGGGAATCCAGCTGCCCCCAAGCCAATAGGTCATTCCCTGGTTTGGGATGTTGCACTTGAAGGTATTATAGAGACACTACAAAATTATTCTTTTATAGATATGTACTATACATTGATCATTATACCATTTCCTAATGCTTTAGGGCAGTGATGGCGAACCTATGGCAGGGGTGCCAGAGGTGGCACTCTGAGCCCTCTCAGTGGGCACTCAGGCTGTTGCCCCAGCACAGAATTCACCAGACAGGACTTGAGGGATCCTCCTGCAGGCCCAGGTAGCCCAGGACGTGAAGTGTCTGGGTCTACCTGAGACTACAGGAAGAGAAGGTGAGGACATGGTCAGATTATCATTGGAGCCATTGAAGCTCCTGCTCTTGGCCCCACAATTCTTCCTATTCAGAGAAGCTCCAATGGCAATCTGAATTTTACCACCTTCTGTCAATTATATTGGTGTCCTCAAGACCGTTGCTGTGTTGGTAATAAATAAGTGGGTCTGGTTTGCATTTTGGGCACTCGGTCTCTAAAAGGTTTGCCATCACTTCTTTAGGGTATGCTGTTTCTATTGTTGATATTTCTATGTATTTTTAATTTTGTTGAGCTTGCATGACTGAATAACTTCTCGTTCATTTCTTCTTCTGACAGCTGTCTCTGAGTTTCCCTTCTTTCATTATGCTGGCTTCAAGCCGACGTGAACCTTCTGACTCTTTCTCTCCTTTTGCTATAGTATGAAATAGAGCAGTAGATCATTTATGCTCTTATTCAAAAGATATTCTTCCGCATCAGAAGGTTTGAAGTAAACAGAGCTGGACTTTCCTCTTAAAATAAGTAAAATAAACGTACATTTTTAACTACAGTATTAACAAAAAGTAGAAGAGTTGAACAGTTTGTGTTCAAATATTTGTGTTGAAATATTTTGTAAGTTTCCATTCATTTCATATTTTAATAATGTACATAAATAATTGTTGAAAAATATATTTACATTTTTAAATATATTTTAAGAGATTTAGACAGTACTCAAAACTGATTAACTATTAATTTTGCATGTCATAGGGATGTCTTATAAAGGACAACTACAGTAGGTGATAGGCTTAAAGGAGTTGTACCACAAATGAATCCTCTCATACAATACTTCATCTATAATAGTATCATAGTATATAAGCGGGGGAAAATATACAGGTCCACCAAGTCCAGCCTGTAAGGTTAAACAATTTTTTTTTCTATTTAAGCTGTGATATTTTTTGTCTTCAGAAAGTCATCCAGGCCTCTCAAAAACATGAACAAAATATCCGCAATAACAACCTCCTGCGGCAGAGAGTTTCACAGTCTCACTGCTCCTGGCGATGGTAGAATCGACTCACTAGCCTTTAAAGGATGCCCCCTTGTCCTGGTGGTGATTCCTAGGTATTAAATTTTTTTTGGAGAGATCACATTAATGCCCGTTTGGGTATTTGTAGATTGTACTGAGGTCTACAATCAGCTGTCTTTTTTCTAAGATGAATAACCTTAAGTTTTGTAATTGTATTAAAAACAGGATAAAAAGTCATCAAAATGTTACATTTACCCCAACATAATACCAATAAAAAGTACATATTGTCCCGCAAAAAGCAAGCTCTAAAACAGCTTGGTAAAAAAATAAAAATGTTATGCCCTATCACAAAATGAGTTACATATTCTGCAAAACAAGGCAGCCTTGTTGTGACACAATTTTCATGATTTTCATAAAAATATGAAAAATTGCCCCCAAAATTCTAAACAACCTAAAAAAATGAAGACACAAAAAAAATTATACCATTATAAAGAAGACATTTGGGATATGTTAGTCATAAAGTTATTTGGGCAGTATCACTATCAACTATCTAAGTGTTCCATAGTGAGAACTTCTTATAATGACACTGCATTTTAAAGCCCTAAAATGGCTAAGTATCATCTCTAAATATTGAAACTCTACTGTATAAACCCTCTATAAGGTAATTAATAGAAATAATCAAAAGAAGGAGCTCCAATACTGACCACTGCATTCCACTGGCAACTTCAACCTAATCTGAGAATGTGCCATTAATGATGATCCTCCATCTCTAAATCACTAAATCAATTTTTAACCCAAATACACAGATTTTCCCCTAGTCCAAGAATTCTCATTTTATGCGGCTCTGTATCAAATGCCTTGTACAGATTGTCACAATCACACAGACAAGGGCCACTGTCAGGAGAGGTAGCCCACCGGAGTCTCTGTGGGAAGAGAGTCTGTGGAGAGAGAGTTTCTTTGGGAAGAGTCTGTGGACCCTCTGGGCCACCGCGGGAGATGATGATGGAACTAGCCGACACCCGGGACCAGAGTCTAAGTGGCACTTGGTCTTTACCAGAGACCACCGCAAAGTGGGGTGCCACCAGGTCGTTCCACGGGTGTAACTAAGCCCACGGTGGCAGCTAAGGTAGTACGGCAGGAAAAGCAGGAAACAGTCGGAGCCTGGAGAGAAAGCAGGAACACAGAGGAACACTGGTAACATAGGAACACGGAGGAACACTGGGAACGCACAGACTGAAGACATCGCTTTACTGGAACCCTGGTAGACAAAGCAGGAGCACAGAGGCATGCTGAAGAAACAGGAGCAGCTGGGAACGCTGGAGACACCAGGGGGCGTAGGAACGCTGGAGACTATAGACAGAGGAGCATATGGGAACACTGGAGACACAGGCAAGACCCGGAGCATATGGGAAAACTGGAGACACAGGAGACACAAGAGCATCTGGGAACACTGGAAGTGCTATCACTTCAACTGGAACCACTTAGGGAAGCGAGGTCTGGAAACCTTGGAAGTTCCGTGAAGAATGCTGAACATTCGGCGAGGAAGGAAGGTGCCGGATTATGAGGGCTGAGCCGGATTAATCAGCAGCAATCAGGAGGACCCAGGCCCTTTAAGTCTTGAAGAGCCGGCTCACGTGCACCGAGTAGTCGGGAAGCAGGTGCGCGTCCTAGTCGGGAAGCATGAGCATTGGAGAGGTGAGTCTGGGCCAGGGGGTAACCGCACCACATGGAGGCGAACGGGTGTACCCATGATCCGTAGCGAGGATTGCGGGTGCGGCCGTGACACAGATACACAATATCCACCACCTTCAACAGGACTGATCCCTCAAAAATCCATGTTGATTCTGGGTTATAGGGTTATGCACAGTAAGATACTTCAGGATAGCATCCCTTACAAACCCCTAACATTTTTCCCCCCCAACTGAAGTTAAACTCACAGGTCACAGTATTGCTTTATGATCCTTTTTTATGTATGGCACCACATTGACTATGCACCAGTCAGGTGGAATAGAACCTGTTCTCAATGAATCTTTAAAAATAAATATAATGGCCTGCCTAACACAGCACCTAATTCATGCAGTACCCAGGTGTGTATTCCAGCTGCGACTCATGATTTGTCTTTTTTAATGGTTTTGAGGTGGCATTGCACCTTTTCCTGGGTTAGCCTGTTGACATTCAAAAGAAAATTTATATTATTCTTCAACATGTCTTCCACCATAGTGTCACAATTCTGCACTGATTGTACCTACATTCTGACACCCTCTAGTGGCGAGTATGTGAATTGTTTGCTGAGCTCCCTCTGGTGGCTGAATCTCAGCAATGCAGTTATATCCTGGAACTTCCTCTTGTGGTCACATGATCTTCTCTTTGGGATTGGTTATAAATCTGTTTCCTGAACCTTTGTAGCTTGCTAGAGTACCTTGCTCCAGCCTCTGTTGCTACATGTAATTGCATATCCCAGACCTTGTGTTGGTGACTGCAACTCCCCCACCCTGTTTCTGATCTAGTTTCTGACTCCAAACTTTGCTCCGCCATCTACTAAGTTTTGTCCTAGGCATCATACCAGTCACTACCTGTCAAAGCTTTTCACCATCTGTCGTTCCCTACAGACTAAGTGTCCTGCAAGTCCCTAGGAGCAAAATCCATACTGCCTTGTGGCGGGCTCTGGTGAAGACTGGAGGGCTTGTAGGCTGCACATGCCATTACTTATAAGTACTTAAGGAAGCTAACGGAGCCAAGTTTCATCCGTCCAGCGAGTTTAGTGACTGCCGGGACACAAAGGATATTCCTGGGTAAACAGTTTAGAAGGTGACATTCAATAGATTAACCCTTTCCTCTTCTCCCTCCACCAAGTTATTTCTGAGGTCCCACACTCTCCGTATATAGTTTCCTGTCAATTATATAATTTTAAAACATTTGGGGTTACTTTTACTTGGCAATTACTTGGCAATATTTGTGAACATAGATTTATATAGAATGTAATTTAAGGCCTCATCACTACTTTGTGTTTTTGCAGCTTAAACGTGTAATTTTGATACCTCAATAGTCTCAATGAATAACTAAAGAGGTAAGGTACAAATTGCACATTGGCTTAGTGGTAAGAATTACAGCCTTGCAACGCTGGGGACCTGGGTTCAAGTCCCAGGGTCAACATCTGCAAAGAGTATGTACACTCACCGGCCACTTTATTAGGTACACCTGTCCAACTGCTCGTTAACACTTAATTTCTTATCAGCCAATCACATGGCGGCAACTCAGTGCATTTAGGCATGTAGACATGGTCAAGACAATCTCCTGCAGTTCAAACCGAGCATCAGTATGGGGAAGAAAGGTGATTTGAGTGCCTTTGAACGTGGCATGGTTGTTGGTGCCAGAAGGGCTGGTCTGAGTATTTCAGAAACTGCTGATCTACTGGGATTTTCATGCACAACCATCTCTAGGGTTTTTAGAGAATGGTCCGAAAAAGAAAAAACATCCAGTGAGCGGCAGTTCTGTGGGCGGAAATGCCTTGTTGATGCCAGAGGTCAGAGGAGAATGGGCAGACTGGTTCGAGCTGATAGAAAGGCAACAGTGACTCAAATCGCCACCCGTTACAACCAAGGTAGGCAGAAGAGCATCTCTGAATGCACAGTACGTCAAACTTTGAAGCAGATGGGCTACAGCAGCAGAAGACCACACCGGGTGCCACTCCTTTCAGCTAAGAACAGGAAACTGAGGCTATAATTTGCACAAGCTCATCGAAATTGGACAGTAGAAGATTGGAAAAACGTTGCCTGGTCTGATGAGTCTCGATTTCTGCTGCGACATTCGGATGGTAGGGTCAGAATTTGGCGTCAACAACATGAAAGCATGGATCCATCCTGCCTTGTATCAACGGTTCAGGCTGGTGGTGGTGGTGTCATGGTATGGGGAATATTTTCTTGGCACTCTTTGGGCCCCTTGGTACCAATTGAGCTCGTTGCAACACCACAGCCTACATGAGTATTGTTGCTGACCATGTCCATCCCTTTATGACCACAATGTACCCAACATCTGATGGCTACTTTCAGCAGGATAATGCGCCATGTCATAAAGCTGGAATCATCTCAGACTGGTTTCTTGAACATGACAATGAGTTCAATGTACTCAAATGGCCTCCACAGTCACCAGATCTCAATCCAATAGAGCATCTTTGGGATGTGGTGGAACGGGAGATTCGCATCATGGATGTGCAGCCAACAAATCTGCGGCAACTGTGTGATGCCATCATGTCAATATGGACCAAAATCTCTGAGGAATGCTTCCAGCACCTTGTTGAATCTATGCCACGAAGAATTGAGGCAGTTCTGAAGGCAAAAGGGGGTCCAACTCGTTACTAGCATGGTGTACCTAATAAAGTGGCCGGTGAGTGTATGTTCTCTCCTTGTTTGTGTGGGTTTCCTCTGGGTCCTTTGGTTTCCTCCCACACTCCAAAACATACTGTCAGTTTGATTAGATTGTGAGGCCAATTGGGGACAGGCATTGATTTGGCACACTCTGAGTAGCGCTGTGTAATCTGTGTGCGCTATATACATAAAGGAATTATTATTATTATGAAATTTGAATTGCCCCCTCCTATAAAGTAAAATTGGGTTTCTCAATGTCACTATAGTGAGGCTGTGCAAGTTCACTGTACAGCTTGATCTATCCCAGCATAGTAATACAATTTTGTGGTGTTCTGGTCTTTTCTACTATGATTTTCTACTGCCCTAAATAGGCATAGGTGTCATCCACCATGGACAGAGAACCTTTTACATTATGCATTATAGATAATGCAGCTATATTTCTGTCACACTTCTAAGGGAAGGTGCACAGTGGAAGATTATGTATCTATTATCAGACTCTTTACTAATGGGGTCTGACTGCTTTATTATAATAGTACACATATGTTAACTTATTAATGTAACACAAACATACTAATGTGCCATTCATTTTTATGAGCCTATGAATGGGGCAATGCTGCCCTTCCAGACTGTAGTATATAGCAGTCAGACCTCGATCTGTCAGACATGTATCTCTGTGGACAAAGCAATTTAAATCTTTGTTATACTTTAAGCCTTAGAAGCAAGTCCATTCTTGTCCCTTTGTAGACATCAGATCATTACCAGCTCTTATTTAACTGTGAAATGAATAATTTAATAATAACGAGTTGGGTCAACAAGGGCAGTAAAGTAGGTAAAGGGTGGAGCGATGATATCATGGAACTGCACCTTATAACAGCATTGGGTTTGTAAATATGGGTGGAAACTATTGATTTTAGAGCAGGTGACTGAACTGAATATGTATACATTTTAAAATAAATTGGCTTTTACATGAGTGTTGTCATTTTGTTGTCTAATCTTGTTATAGCAAGGTACTTGCTTTTACCTTTCTAGATAACCTGTAACATAGAAAATGCATTCTTAAGAAAAAAAAAAAACATGTTACAGAGCAGGAGCTGGGCAGATTGATATTGTGAATACTTTTGTTCAAATTTATTATAACTTATTAACTTATACCTCAGTTTTGCTATGTCTTGTAGTCATGGGGGTGGTCCTATCAGTTCTTGACAACATACAATACTCTTTATTATGACTGTTAAAAACCGGTTAAGGACATCTGACTTACAGATGACCCCTAGTTACAGATGGACCTCTCTGTACACTGTGACCCCTAGTGAAGCTCTCTGGATGCTTTACTTTAGTCCCAGGCTGCAATGATCAGCTGTAAGGTGTCTGTAATGAAGTTTAATTGATAATCCTTTTTCCCTTTACAGCAAAATATTTAGAAAATCCAATTGTCACTGGGACAAAAAAAGAATTGCCTGGAGCTACAATTATAAAAAATACGGTTCCAACTTATGTACAAATTCAACTTAAGTATAAACATAAAGAACCTATTTTGTACATAACCTGGGGCTGCCTGTACTTACAGGTGAATATTCCTGTGTAGCAATCTGACTCTTTTGACTCTAAAAATTACAAAAGAGCATGTGCCTAGACATTTTTCTTAGTCAAACACAAGTAAAGGAAGAAACAAGGGCTCAATTAGCTTGGTGTGGCTTTAAATGATATGCCCTCGGAAAATATGTGATGTTTTATATAGTCTTGATTAGGGATGAGTGATCCGATTCAAATTCAGGGCCCAAATGCTCACAGAACCAGTCACACCCACAGTCAGTGCTTGCACCAATTGCAGGTATAATTCTATAAATGCCACTAGCTGCATTTAAATGGTGGCAGTCCACATGTATCACTATTTTCATAGTATCATAGTTTATACGGTTGAAAAAAGACACATGTCCATCGAGTTCAACCAAGGAAGGGTAGGGATTGGACAAGGAAGAGATTGTTATTTAGTTGTAAAAAGGCATCTAGACCCTACTTGAAGCTGAAGTTCTCATAGTAATAAAGCCCTATCGCCTAGGTGATAAAACCTTGATTTCTCCAGACGGAGACAGTGCCCCCTAATCTTTTGATTTGATTAAACCTGGAAAAACTTACCACCATATTTTTTGTATGGACCATTCATATATTTATATAAATTAATCATGTCCCCTCGTAGTCGTCTCTTTTCCAGACTAAATAAATCTAGTTGTTTTAATCTTACCTCATAACTGAGACCCTCCATACCCCTTATCATTTTTGTGGCTCTACGTTGAGCCTTCTCCAGCTCCAGGGCATCCTTTTTATGGACCGATGCTCAGAATTGGAAAGCAAATTCCAGGTGAGGCCGAACCAGTGCCTTGTATAGTGGTAATATTACATCCTTATCCCGAGAGTCCATATCACTTTTGATACAAGACAAGATCTTGCTGGTTTTAGAGGCGGCTGATTGACATTGCATGCTGTCATTTAATTTATGATCCACTAGTACTCCCAGGTCGTTCTCAACAAGGGACTCTCCCAGATTTATTCCCCCCAAGGACATATGTTGCACAGGTGGGGAGGACCATAGTAATGAGCTGTACCCTGAAACCAAACTACATGCTGAATCTAGGTCCAGGTCTGTGTCGAACATTGTGGTTAGGGTCCTCCCATCACTAGTCTTGATTATTGAAGGGTGTAAGGATACTTGCAGGAGGTATTGCTAACCTTTCAGGAAGAGCCCATCACTCCCTGTCTACAGTTTTTCACATAAGGAGAGCAGGCCAAATGGAGCCAATTTCCAGTTATGTTTTTTTCTGGGATAACATGATAACAAAGAATCATTTGGTAATGTCTGGATTTGTGGAGGTATACACAAATAACTTTATAAAGTAAAGCTGTAAAGTATAAAAACTTTTGCCTTACTTTGCACTAAACAAAAACAAGGAATTCTCTAATTTCCTCTCATTAGCTATCTGCAGGTGTTTAAGTCTATGTGGACACAAAATGCATTGCAATCTGAGATAGATGCGAGTGCATATTTCACTGATCAATTACTTTAGACAACATTCATCAGTTACCTTTCATTCGCATGAAAAAACACAGCAGATCTGATCAAACGTGTCCATGAAAAACTGACACGCTGATCTGACAGAAACTTGAATAGATGCAAAATCATCAGTTTTCACTGACTAAACTTTGATGAAGCTCAGAGGACTTTTGTGAAAGGGCCCTAAAAAATTTAACTGCTGTGTCAAAAATATTATTAGGATTAGAGTTTTTTTCCCCCAAAGATGTGGCTTTTTGATAGTGGTTTTACTGTGTATGAGTTGACAAAAATATAATAAGCAAAGAAATGTGCACATTTAGAAAAAAATATATATTTTCTGGTAATATGAAAGGAATTTCTCACAGCAGTTATTTTACTGCTATACTTGAATTTATAGACCTGCAAACAGTATTCACAGATATGACCATAGCAGGTAGACCATAAGATGATATTCACTGACATCAGGAAGGGGGCGTAGACATTACCTATTGTGTGTTAACTATATAGAGATCTTACATTGTTATAATACTTTATGTCGTACAAATGGGGTAGAAAAAGTTAATTCTAAAGAACATGAAGTTTAAACCTATTATTAAGCTTGGTGGCTGTGAGAAAACTGCAAGCATTTAATATAGGTCTGTGTTCAATGCTATGCTCTGTCCATCCAGCGCAGTGAAGTATGCACTGATAAAAGCCATTGAGGCTTATTTACTAAGGGTCCCCGGACGCACTTTCTTTGGATAGTCCAACGTTTTCGGGGATTGCGCCACTGGGACAGGTATTTAACAGGGGAATTTGGCGGACGTGAACGTATTTTGGCGCAGTCGCGCCGGCGGGCAGGCCCGACTGATTCGAACTGAGCGTGGGATTTAACTTTAAAATTGTGTCGCAAGACAATGCACTTACATATACAGTGAAGAAGAAGTTGAACTCTCGTGGACCTGAGCGGGGAAGCGACACATGCAGGAAATCGGGCGCACGATGTTAGTGAATCTTGGCAAAGTGCATTCCGGACGGACAATGTATTTCGGGGATCACGACAGGACAGGTAAGTAAATGTGCCCATTTTGTTTCATTTTATCCTTGTGAGTCTGAACACCTGTTTACTCTTTTCCAAGCGGCTTTCTACAATTAGTTATTCCTCTGTGATGGACAGATTCCCTCCCTACCCACTTTTGTGCCCTGTCTAGATGTTATCCAATCATCTTCTGCAGATTATTGCCCCTTGTTTGCTATAGACTTATTCTGAGCTAGGTAATATATTCATTTTCTCTCTCTATTTTGGATTCTTTAAACCATTAAATGTTTACCGACTGTTTGCCTATTGATTTTGTACTGCATTTTTCCTTTTGGTTCTGACTTGTATCTTATCTTACTTCTCTTATTTCTCTTTGCTGTTTTACCTGTCTTTGTCTGCACTTTGGTACAGGAAGGTCAACTAGTCAAGCAGTTGTCACCTAGCGTATATGGTAGGCTGGGTAAATATGTAGGGACAGCTGTGAAGGTGTTTAGTCTTAGGGCTCATTTATAATAATAATTTATTTAATTATATAGCCTACAGATTCCGCAGCACTGCACACAGCTCACCGAATCAGTCCCTGTCCCCATGAGGTTCACAATCTAATCAACCTACCAGTATGTTTTTGGAGTGTGGGAAGAAACTGGAGGACCCGGAGGAAACCCATGCAAACATTGTCCGTGTCTGTTCTTCCAGTACATCCCTGCTATTCCCTAACCCTGCACAACACTGACATGGAGAAAAAAAAATCACAAAAAAGTGTTTAAGGTAAAAATTACTATTAATTAACTTTTTAAGTAACTTGCTGACAACACACTCCCTTTGCGCCATTTAACTAGCTAGAATCAGTAATGAGTAAAATAAGCATCTAATATTTTCGAGATTCCTCTAAGTATGACCGGGGATTGGTGGTGAATTTGAATAAACTTTACGCAAAGCTTAAACTCACTCTTAAGAGTCATTGCCCTGAGAAACTTGAAGACTACAATTACTGATAAAAATGTATGAATATTATTAGAGATCATATTATATTTGTGCATTTTGCAAGGAAATCATACCCATGTGAAAGCTTTCCTCTTTGTCTATAAATAAAACAGGAAGCTTCTCATTTCCATGCAATCCATATTTATAATTAAACTATTCCCAAACTTGCTGCACTAGCAACTTTTATATATGATGGTGGAAGTTTGAAGGCTTTAATATATGCAGTACTGCCATAGTGTAGTTTTTACTAAAGAGACAAAAAATAAATTCATGAATAAATTAGAAAATATTATAGAATTATTTTTTATTTTATAAAGTTTGAGGTTGAAATATGTTATGTACTGTTTGATGATACACTTTTTAAGCGAATTAATGTATATTTATATCATTGCATACAGTAATATTTCTCATACAGTATGTAAATATGTATGTTGAAAAAAATCATATTCAAATATTATGAAAATATGTAGTTTAAATGGTCAGTAGTGGCGAACGGGTAAATAAAGTTTGACAAAAAGGGCAGTAGTAAGGACCTGATGAAAGAAGATATGAGATGTGGTAACGATGTCCTGACCCAACATGGATCAGAGTCAATGAAAGTTTGGAGAAGGAAGTGGTGGTCACAAAACCCTAGCCAGCAAAAGATGCAGAAGGGTGCAAAGGCAGATTGGAATGCTCATAGTTATGATGTTGCCTTCTACCACCAAGACGAGGCCCAAGTCAGTGAATGTACTTCCAACACTGATTTTTTTTTTTTGTAACTGGTTTTATTGAAATTCAGTATGAGACAATTGGACAGAGTTGGAGCACAGGCAGACTCTGTAAGCTGTTTAAAAATTTACAAACAACAATCAGTGTAGGGTAATAATACAGAGGTACAATCCGATGATATATAATAAGTTCACCTCAATAAACACAGCAAGCATGTGGTTTAACATTTCATCCCATACCCATCCCTTAGTTTATTAATATAAGGTCACTAGTTCTCCATGGCATTTATCTGAGTGGTAGAAGAAGCAACTGTGTATTGTGTTAAGGAGGAGTCTCCCTATACTTTTTGAAATTTATCTGGGCTTTTTTCTACCCTTATATACTAAATGGTTTAGAGGAATGATAGAGTTTACTAGTTTCCTCCACATGGAAAGAGTCGGCAGGCACGGGACCATGCTCCGTAATACAAAGGCTTTCCTTGCCAAAAAAAGATATTTACTAAGGGCCCGATTCGCGCATTGGTGCTGGCATGCACGCAACGGAAATCGGGGCCGTGGCCGAACAAAACCCGATGGATTCGGAAAAACTGACGCATTTAAAAAAAAAATCTGTTGCGGAGCTTGCACTTACCTTCACTCAGCCCGGCTCGGTGAACTCCAGCAGCGTTCCGATGCTTTTCAGCCGGCAGCGCCACCTGGTGGACGGCGGAGGAACTACCTTAATGAATCCCGGCCGGACCCGAATCCAGTGCAGAGAACGCGCCGCTGGATTGCGAATAGACCGGGTAAGGAAATCTGCCCCATTCTCTCAAGAATACCCTCTTTGTACATGGTCTATTGCTGGACACAGTTTATAGATGCGTTTTGTGTGAGGCTTTGGAGATCATCTAGTGCTGGACCAAGTAACTGTTTATTTCCCCCTACGCATCTTTGTTTATTGTTTTTCTGGATCTTAAGGATTCAACCCATCTGAGCAGTCTATTACAAGACCTACCCTGGGACAATTACTTTATTTTACAGCCTTATCCATGAATATCGAACATAATCTTGTGGTAGCATGCAACCCAGTATCAGCGTGGGTTTATGAGGGATCAGTCCTGTCAGGCTAAACTGATTGGCTTCTGGGAGGAAGTAAGTTCTAGATTGGACCTGGGGGAGACTGTGGATGTTGTGTATCTGGACTTTTCCATGGCATTTGATACAGTGCCGCATTAACGGTTGGTACATAAAATGAGACTGTTGGTGCCATGGTAAAATATGTGAATCTGGGTTCAAAATTTGCTAAGTGATAGAAAACTGAGCTTCATCATAAATGGCACATTCCTAGACTGTGTTGAAGTTACTAGTGAGTTGCCAAAGGTGTCAGAATTGGGTCCCCTTCTTTCTAATATTAATATTTTTTATTAATGACTTCATAGAGGGTTTACGCAGTAAAGTTTCAATAATTTCAGATGATACTAAGCTTTGTAAAATAATTAATACCAAGGCTCAATAAAATTACAGAGGAATTTGTGGAAGCTGGTGTTGATTTGTATATTTTAAAAGTTTTCTATAGAAAACGTCTTCTATGTAGAACTCTTCCACTAGGAACAATCAATGTGTAATTATTTTTAGTAAAAGTATTTTGCTATTAATCATAATGATAATGCTATGCCTGCAGCTTGCATAATTTATTACTGTCTTAGAGTACTATATCTATATCATTTATGATAAAAATAAGATTAATATTTTAACTGCCGGGACAGAATATAATATTTATAAAATGCTACTTACTGTAGCTGCAACACACATAATGATAAGCACCAGTTTGCAGATTTACATTTACAGTAATTTAATTTGAAACACAAATATTTTCTTTTGAAATTGCTGTCATATAATTAATTATCGTTATATTACTATGATATGTTACATTTATTGAGTTATGTTCTTCCTTTTCCTTCAGGCATTTGCAGTCTACTCATCATCAACTGCAATTTGCAAATTTGGTTTGCGGGACCCCAATCCTTGAGAATAATCACAACACTAGGACTTATGTCTGCTTTATATTGTGGGAATTTGGCATATATGTCCAAATACCCTCTTTTGCTAACGTTAATATTTTCAGGCATACCTTTTCTCAGAGAACTGTCATTTTGGAGAAAAACATTTATTGCTATGTAAAGAAGTTTCTCTCTTCACCAAGGATGTGCCAATATATGTTGCCTGGACTACAGTGAAAGCTTTGGCAGAATAAGTTGATTACACAAACAGACACTTCCACATATTGGGGGTCATTTACTAAGGGCCTGAATTGCATTTTTTCGTCGGGTTTCCCGAATTTTTCCGATTTGCGCTTAATTGCCCTGAGTTTTTGGTGCACGCAATCGGACTGTGGTGCATCGGCGCCGGCATGCCCGCCACGGAAATCGGGGGGCGTGGCCGTCGGAAAACCCGATGGATTCGGAAAAACCTCAGTATTTTTTTTTTTAAAAACTGTCGATTGACACGCGCTTACCTGCACCCAGCAACGGTTGGTGAACTCCAGCGAAGTCCAATGGACATCAGTGCAGCAGCAACACCTGGTGGACATCGGGTGCACTACCTTAGTGAATCACCGGAAGACCCAAATCCTCGACGGAGAACGCGACGCTGGATCGCGACAGGACCGGGTAAGTAAATGTGCCCCATTGTCTGCAATTAGAATGAATAGTATATTTAACCTCTTAATGATCACACATGGTACAGAAGCTTAAAGGCGTATGAAGAGGGCAGGGGTGTACCAAGCCTGTCTGCTGCCTGAGGCGAGCCATAGAGAGACGCCCCCCCCCCCCCCGCCAATATATGTGATATATCAGGGAGTGTCAGGACCAGATCCATCATATTGGTTTGGTGTAAAAATAAAGCAATGCAAAATGCATACAGCGTGTATAAAATGCATATAGCGTACCGCCATGTAGTATAAAATGCATACAGCTTATCACCATGTGGTATAAAATGCATACAGCGTACCGCCATGTGGTATAAAATGCATACAGCTTATCACCATGTGGTATAAAATGAATACAGCTTATCACCATGTGGTAAAGAAGGCATACAGCTTATCACCATGTGGTATAAAAGGCATACAGCTTATCACCATGTGGTATAAAATGCATACAGCGTATCGCCATGTACTATAAAATGCATCCAGCGTACAGCCATGTAGTATGAAATGCATCCAGCGTACAGCCATGTAGTATAAAATGCATACAGCGTATCACCATGTAGTATAAAATGCATACAGCGTACCGCCGTGTAGTATAAAATGCATCCAGCGTGCCACCAAGTAGTATAAAATGCATCCAGCGTGCCGCCATGTAGTATAAAATGCAAACAGCGTGCTGCCATGTAGTATAAAATGCATCCAGAGTGCCGCCATGTAATATAAAATGCATCCAGAGTGCCGCCATGTAATATAAAATGCATCCAGCGTGCCGCCATGTAATATAAAATGCATCCAGCGTGCCGCCATGTAGTATATAATGCATACAGCATATCACCATGTAATATAAAAGGCATACAGCGTACCGCCATGTAGTATAAAATGCATCCAGCGTACCACCAAGTAGTATAAAATAGATACAGCGTACCACCAAGTAGTATAAAATGCATACAGAATACCACCATGTAGTACAAATGCTGCATATACATACAGCATATATACACATAAACAAACAGTAGATACAGCATATACACACACAAACACATATACATATATACACGTACACATATATACACACACACATATACATATATACATATACACACATATAACATATACACACACATATTACATATATATATACACATATATATATGTACACACACATATATATGTACACACACATATTACATATATAAACATATTACATATATAAACATATTACATATATATACACATATTACACATATATAAACACATATTACATATATATACACATATTACACATATATAAACACATATTACATATATATACACATATTACACATATATAAACACATATTACATATATATACACATTTTACACATATATAAACACATGTTACACATATATATATACATATTACACACACATATATATAAATATATAAAGATAAAGTAACCTTACCTGTTCTTGGAACGTTCGGGGCCTTGTCCTGCAGCGGCGGTGGCGCAGTGGGGGAGCCGGGAGCGGGTAGGTCGAGCGGGGAAGGGGGGGGGGGACGTGAGCGGGGGTTCAGACGGGATGGAGGGGGAGCCGGGAGCCTTGAGGGGGGGAGAGTGGTAAGGGAGCCTGGAGCTTGAGCGGGGGCGGGGGAAGCAGGGAGCCTGGAGGATGGGGGGGGGGGCATGAGCGGAGCGGGGTTGAGAAGGGAATGGAGGGGGAGCCGGGAGCGGAGTTATGGGCGGGACCGAAAGTATACGGGGAGTGGGGGGCGGCAGCACATTGGGAGCATGGTGCCAGACAGAGCACCGGAAAGTGCCGGCCGGCAGGAGTTTGATGCAGGCAGGGGGGCGGAAGCTCGGTGCCGGCAGAGTCGGGGGGGCGGGCGCAAGGTGCCGGCAGCGTCGGGAAGCAAGGTGGGCTGCAACGCTCAACTCGCCTCATGGCAGGTGCGCCCCTGGGAGAGGGATAACTAGCATACACATGTGGAGTTTACTGCACGAGGCTATACATATTAGGATTGATCAGACAAAAGAGAAAAAAACAGATCAATGCCATTCCAATAAAATAATACTAGGATCTGGAGAGTGGACACCATAAATATTGGAGCTCATTTACTAAGTGCCCTGCGGACCGGACTTTCACTGGAAATACCGGCGATTTCTGTTTTGTACCGCTGGGACTGGGATTTAAAAGGGGTTTTTGGCGCAACATGCTTTCATGCAACATAAATTGGGGGCCGGAACTTCGGACAAATGGCGGGATTTAACTTAAAAATTGTGTCACAAGCCATGCACTTACGTACACCGGGAAGAAGAAGATGAACTCTGGCGGACCTGAGTGGGGAGCGACACATGCAGGATATCGGCGCATGATCTTCATGAATTGTGGCAGAGTTCATCCTCGTCGGACAGTCCAGCCCGGGTAAGTAAATGTGCCCCATTATACAGGTAAATAACAGCTGAAAAGTATTTATCCACGTATATGTGCACTTTGAGGGCCACAAGAAGGGGAATGTAATCCCCTGCTTGTGGCCCATCTGACATCGGCAGGTGAGATCCATTCATCCTGCAGAAGTAAACATGACATGACTGCTGGCCCTGCAAAGAAGGTCAGGCGTAGGACCTGCCCGATAATTTGTGGCACAGGCAGTAGGATTGGTGACAGGGCCTCACTGTGAATGAGCCCAGTAGAGTTTAATGAAGCCATGAGTTAGCTGGAAAAAATGGCCAACTCACAGTCAAAATAAAGCGCCGTGTGCATGAAGACTTATGCTGCAGCTTACCCTCTAATAAGAATAATCACCAATAATTGGTAAAACACACATCAAAAAAGAAAATGTGTCAAAGCAAGGCTAAAAAACATACATTTAATTATTAAGAAAAAAATGCTAGAGGGCTAGCAGGCAAGAGAGAACATCTTTTTGTTGTTGTATGGATGTATCCGCTCTTGTATCTTACAATATAAAACACAGCTGTGTCAATCCCACTTTGGTTTAACAATAATTCGGAAACATACCAATAAATTCCTAGGGATGCAAAGCAATTTAAACTAAAAACAAAAATTAAACTAAGCTATGTCCTTAACAGCAAATGGAGAAATCAGGCTCAGTTACCACCAGGTGCACATGTCCAATAAAGCTTTTCTACTATTTTACCGGAACCAAGTGATTGCCATCCTACCTGTTTTACCTTAGTTATGTCCATAACATAAATCACCGGATCACCATAAGTCAATGAAACTTATACTTCTTAAACAGTAATCCTAGTTTGACCAAAAACATGCCGAATCTGTGATCACAATTGACGCCAAATGTACAATAAATTCTCAAATCAGGACAATTATAAAAATACATAAATACATAAACCTGATTGGTTTGTATCCACTTATCCCTTTTCCTTCCACAATATTCCTTTTCTAATCTTTGTTGACCAGATGACCATATGGTTTTTTGAACCCAAGCTTACTATATATCAGCAGTTATATGACTGTATTTATCTCTTGTTACACAATAAAGCAAGGCCTCTATCACTAACATGTTAGGGTATTGTGAATTTTTTTGTACAGAAACTCTCCGTCCCTGAAGAAGATTCAGTATATCCAACTTTACTGCAATTCTACTCTGATCAGTCAGAAATGACCTTTATTAAACTGCAAGGTCACAACTAAACTCTGACACCGAACCAATTTGTATTTATCTGTCTTTATACCTTGGTGCCGCTTTATCACCAGGGAAGTCTATTCTTCTCTTTCCTGTGTCTCTTTTCATCATTGTCTCTTATTGTTCTTAATACATAGTTTTTTAAAAGCAATGATACCAAAATGGTTTTCCAGCGGCTCAGGCAGCTCATCGTTCTGTAAAGTATGTATTGATTACAGTGTGTCAAATACATTACTGTCCTTACAGTCTGATTCATATTTGGTTTCCAGCCCAGAAAACGGAGCCATATCATGAACAATTGGCTGGAGATTCATACCGGCATATAAATCTTGTCAAGGTCTGAACACCTATCCTTTCTTTAAATGTGATTTAGAGAATTCATCTTTACACTATTCAATCTGCAGGGAAGACACTATAAAAAAGACTTCTTTATTGTAAATCATCGCTCCAGTGCAGTGGGCTATACTTTTGTATGAACAAGCAAATGTCACGGAAGACATCCTTATATAGTCAGCAAGTTTGGAGAATGCACAGTATGCACTTTACTGCACTGCAGTTAAATTCATTAGAGAATATGCCTGAAAGCTAACTGTCTTATTGTGGAGCATAATGCACCAGCATTCAAGTGTAAAGTGAATTGTATTAGCTGTCCTTAAATGTCAGAACGTATTTGCCTTAAATTGACTAAACACAGTTTAATTTTTAAGATTGCAAACTGTACAATGAAAATGGTAATGCACATATTAATAACTAAACCTGAATGAGAACTTATCATATCGAACAAGATTTCTGATCTTATTATATCATTTTATGGAAATGGAGAAACAGAACAGATTGATATACATATACAGGCAGTCCCCGGGTTACGTACAACATAGGTTCCATAGGTTTGTTCTTAAGATGAATTTGTATATAAGTCGAAATTGTATATTTTATAATTGTAGCTCCAGACAATTTTTAATTTTTTTTTGCCCAAGTTACAATTGGAGTTTCAAAATTTTTTCATGTAATTGGACCAAGGATTATCAATAAAGCTTCATTACAGACACCTTACAGCTGATCATTGCAGTGTGGTACTATAGTAAAGCATCCAGAGAGCTTCACCAGAGGTCACAGTGGGCAGAGGGGTCCGTCTGTAACTATGAGTAGTCTGTAAGTCGGGTGTCCTTAAGTAGGGGACCGCCTGTATATACAATAGCTTATTGGGGAGATTTCATTATTACCTGTCTTCTATTTATTAGACTCTTAGTTTTCTCTGTCTCATCTCAATACCCAGTATCTAAAATGGTTAAGATCCAAGATTGCATTCTGTTTCAGTTTCTACATATACATAGTATCCAGGGGCATAACCTGAGGGGGTGCAGAGGGTGTGGTTTCAAATGGGCCCAAAAGGCTTATGGGCCCGTACAGTGTCACTTTCCCATATGAGAAGACTGTTACTATAAGCCATAAATTATATTTATTTGTACTGGGGCCCATCAGCTTCAGGTTACACCACTGATAGTATCCAATGTGATTTTGTGACTCTTGATCATGATCATGCAACATAGCATGATATGACCCATCTACAGTATAAGAACTTAATGCGGCAGGGGATCTTGGTGATGCCCTTTTAATTACCATATATACTCAAGTATAATCTGAGTTTTTATGCACAAATTTTGTACTGAAAAAACCCTCACTCAGCTTACACTCACACTAGTGTGCGTATATATATATAAACATAATACCTCCCTTTGATGCTCACCTTGGGCGTCCTGTTCTCATGTATCCCTCATAGTTCTCGGCATCTTCCTGGCAGTGCGGGTAGAGTCCTGTTCATGCACTCTGCCCACAATTACTATGATGTGGCAGTGTTGCTGCCACGTGACATAGCATGTGTGAGGACAGAGAACATAGATGCGCCCCTGCCTGCACTGCAAAAATGACGCTAGAGCCCGGGAGGAGAAGAGGATGCTTGGGATGATCACCCGAGGTATTAATTTTATTATTTTAATGTGTCTGATGCAGGGCGTTTTATTATTTGGGATGTCTGCCTCAGGGCATTTCATTAATGGGGGAGGCAGCATGGGACATATTATTACTGGGGGAGGGCTACATGGGTCACATCATTACTGGGGAGCGCTGCAGAAGACATAACATTACTAGGGGAAGCTGCTGTGAATTTTATTAGTGAAGAAATTCTGCATGGGTTTTTTCATTATTTTGAGTGGCTGTGACCAATGTATTATTCACCCTAGGCTTATACTCAAGTCAATACATTTTCACAGTATTTTGTGGTAAAATTAGGTGCCTTGGCTTGTACTTGGGTTGGCTTATATTCAAGTATATATGATATTATCATTTACATAATTAATTGTAGCACTATATATACAGTACTTTGTATACTTGCACTTTGTAGCAGTTTTATAAAAACCTATTTGGTTACATGCTGAGTTTTTTATCTTTTAAATCAATTGGGAAGTATGGAGATCCAGGATCCCATAACTGCATAGTATATATACAAGTAATATAATATATGTAATATCTCTTAAAGCAGTGGTCCCCAAACTACGGCCCGCGGGCCACATGCGGCTCGCGGACCGTTTTCATCCGGCCCCCGCCGCTTGGAGCGCCAGCAGCTCCTGCTGAGGAGTGCAGGTCGCGGCAGTCGGGCAGGAGCCTCCGTCCGTCCGGACAAGAATCTCCTGCCTGTCCCTTAATAGTGCTCGATGCGGCCGATGTGTCCGCTCGAGCACTATTATTACAGGTGGAGCGATGTGGCCGGAAGACAACCCTGGCGCACATCGCTCCTTGTACCTGGCTGCGCGGCCTCGTGATGACGTCATCACGCGGCCGCGCACCCCTTCCTGACCGACAGCAGCCCGAAGAAAGAAGACGCGGGAGCCGCTGCCAGAGGTGAGTATGGTTTTAATTTATTTAACCAGCAGCAGGGTACTATATAAAATGATTAATGATGGAGGGGCAGTATGGACAATAAATGATGGAGGGGCAGTATGGACAATAAATGATGGAGGGGCAGTATGGACAATAAATGATGGAGGGACAGTATGGACAATAAATGATGGAGGGGCAGTATGGACAATAATTAATGATGGAGGGGCAGTATGGACAATAAATGATGGAGGGGTAGTATGGACAATAAATGATGGAGGGGCAGTATGGACAATAATTAATGATGGAGGGGCAGTATGGACAATAATTAATGATGGAGGGGCAGTATGGACAATAATTAATGATGGACGAGCAGTATGGACAATAATTAATGATGGAGGGGCAGTATGGACAATAATTAATGAGGGAGGGACAGTATGGACAATAATTAATGATGGAGGGGCAGTATGGACAATAATTAATGATGGAGGGGCAGTATTGGAAAAAAATTAATGATGGAGGTACAGCATAGGAAATAATTACTGGTGGGGGGGCAGTATGGGAAATAATTAATGGTGGGGGGGCAGTATGGGAAATAATTAATGGTGGAGGGGCAGCATAGGAAATAATTAATGATGGAGGGGCAGTATGGGAAATAATTAATGGCGGGGGGCAGCATAGGAAATAATTAATGAGGGGAGCAGCATAGGAAATAATTAACGAGGGTAGCAGCAAAGGAAATAAATAATGGGGGGAGCAGCATAGAAAATAATTCATGTAGGGGGTCCCCGTATATTTAAGAATTAATTGACCCAATTAATTAATTCATTGGGCCAATATATAAAATAGTTCACAAGGGGGTGCAGTATATTAATTGAGGGGGGTCCCAGTGTATTACAGATGCATTCACATGTACCGCTATTTATTTTTAAACTTTAGTCTGGCCCTCCAACAGTCTGAGAGGGACCGTGAACGGCCCCCTATGTAAAAAGTTTGGGGACCCCTGTCTTAAAGTAACTCTACCATCAAAATCCATCATGATAAAACAGGGGCAGTTACTCACAGATCCAAACACCATGACAGTAAACTTCTTATATTTGTTGTCCATTAGTCTTCTCAACTTTTAATATTGTGGTAATGAGCCAGAAGGGCTCTGGGGGGGGGGCAGTATCAAAATCCCTCCATGCTCCGGCATTACAGGCTATTACAGTGTGCAAGGAGCACCTCTCACCCTCCCACCTGCTCCCTTGGCACTTCCCCTCCTCCCTCTGTCTACTATAATCTCACTGCAGCAGATAGGTTTTGCAAACAGTGGAATGGTGAAGTGCTCCTTCCACACTCTAACCACCTGGAAAGTTCAAGTTTGGAAGGTCTCTGGTAACACCCCCAGGAACCTTTCTGACTCATTAGCATAATTGCAAAAGTTGATGTTACAAGGATAACAAATATGAGATTGCGGTCACAGTCACGGTACCTGAGCCTATGAGTAAGCTTCCCTGGTCTATTATGCTTGATTTTGGTGGTAGATTTCTTGTAACATTTAGTCAAGGAGGTGCTTGTTAAAATTATCCTGTTCTAAAGGACAGATCTTGAATGCAAAGTTTGATGTAAAAATGCGGCCAATATTAAAGGGGTGTTCCCATTTCAGCAAATCAATGTTATTGTTTATTTGATGAAAAGTTATACAATCTCCCAATATACTGTCTGTATAAATCCCTCACAGTTTTCTAGATATCTGCTTGCTGTCAGCTTGTTAGTATCATAGAGAGTAATAGGAGCTGTGTGTTATAATCAGCCGTGCACCTGTGTGACCATGGTCAGAGTTCTGTCCACTGGAATACATAGAAACTTTCTATAGTAGTACAGCAAGCAGAGATCTGGAAAACCATGAGTAATTGATACAGAAAGTATGTTGGAAAATTGTATAACATTTCATTATTCGAAAAATATCATTTATTTGCTGAAACGTGAATACACCTTTAAGTATTCCAATGGCAACAGACTTCACTTGAAAGTCATACAATAATCAGAAAGTGTTTACAAAGGTTTTACTTCTGCTTGGCTGAATGTGCATTGCATAGCCAATACTAATGATGGGCTCACATCTCCTGCCTCATCTGTTAATATAAGGATATTCAGCATTTTTATTATGTTTGAACTCTCTCCCAGGGCTGAGACATAAAATCTACATACTCTCTGTTGCGATACAATTGCAGTTATAGGCTCTGTTCCAAAGCTACTTTGCTTCTTTTTCAGTCATACAAGCTGGTGAATAAGCATGAATAGGCTTGCTCTGTCCCGAGAAATATTATCACATTTTTTTCTGCATCAACATTGTGTTAGATAGTATGAGATCCTTCAAGCATTAAGGTTTATGTTCCTGTTCTCACTGAGCTGGCTTCTCATGCATGCACATATAATGCAGACACACTTCAGCCTACATACTACACATACCCTCTTCTTACATTATTATGTTTTATCACGCAACAAAATTCTAGATTCTATAATTCAAAAAGGGAATATGACAAGGTTTACACATATAGATCCATCAATCTCTTTTAACAATCAAGGCTGTACACAACCATCTACACTTATATGACTTAATGTGACCTTATCTCTGGTTCCTCCTCATATGTACTCTCTGGTCTTCATAAGAACTCCTCAATGTCTCCCTTTTATATGTTTCTCCCTTGGATACATCTCTGACTTAATCTCCAGGTACCTCCTCACATGTATTGTCCTCAAATCAACTATATGGTCTTTACAAGATCTCCTCCATTGCTCCTCTCAGTGTTTAGAAAGCCCCTCACTGCTGTAGCGTCACAGGCTGTTACAATGAGCAGAACATGTCTCCCCCTCCACCTGCTCTCTCCCTCCTCCCTCTGCTGTGTAATCTAGCAGCAGCAGGAAATGCAAGGGGAGGGAAGATCTGATCTGCTCATTGTAACAACCTGTGAAAAGAAATCACTGGGGGGGGGGGGGGGGGAGGATCTGGGAACACTCCCACCGCCCCTCAGACTTCTTAGCATAATTTTAAAAGTTTATCTTTGAAGAAAGCTGAGGGTAACAAATATAAGAAGATTACCACAGTCACGGTGCCTGTATGTATGAGGAAGTGTCCTTGCGTTATCATGATTGATTTTGATGGTAGGTTGATGGTGATCATTATTTATTCAAAAAGGTGGATTCAGCCTTTTTCACACACACACACACACACATATATATATATATATATATATATATATATATATATATATATATATATATATGTATATGTTTGAAACCATTTAGTATTACAAATCTGGAAATACTATCTGGAACTGATATACTAAATAGTGGTCTCTAGTGAAAATGTCAGTCTATTGTTGGATTCAAGGACTGGAGTGAAAAATAAAAGATACTAGGAAAAAAATGTAACACAGGCAGTCCCCGGGTTACGTACAAGATAGGGTCTGTAGGTTTGTTCTTAAGTTGAATCTGTATGTAAGTCAGAACTGTATATTGTTGTCATAAGAACCAGGAATAACAATAAATCTTAACTACAGACACCTTTAATGACGGTTATAGCTGTTTATTGTAGTTTAGGAGTAGAGTACAGTAAATTACCAATATCCGGAAGTCCGTTTGTAACTAGGGGTCATCTGTAAGTCGGGTGACCTTAAGTAGGGGACCGCCTGTACATGCGAATGCATGGAGCCTTAACCTAAATCTGTTGTGATATCACACAAAATGGAACAAGTCAAATTTATAATTGCAACTGTCAATTTAACTTAAAGGGGTATTCCGGGAATATGAATGTCTGACACAAATACCCATGATGCTATAAATAAATAAATACAACAATACTCAATGTCATTAGTAACAAAACGGAGCTTAAATAATTTGATTTTATGATTTACAAAATTTATGGCCTCTCAAAGTAGGTGGAGTTATCACTAAGATGGCCGCCACTGGAAACTACAAGTTCCATGATCCTTTAGTTCTCAGTAACTCCTCCTCTCTCTTATGCTCTGCTCCCAGTGATGATATAACAAACTTTCTTGCTCTGTTACCATAGTAATGATGTGTAACTGCCATCACCACAACACTGGTCATACTGGATGCACTGCAACCAACCGACTACAGCCAAACGTAGAGGTGATCACATGACCTGCCCAGGCAGGTACACGACATGTGATGTGGACATGTGACCAGCAGCCATCTTCTGTCCTGCAACGGACCGCGCGGAGGAAATTAACGGACTGATTAAAGGGCCAGTAGCATTTTAATTCTTCATTACAGTCTATGTCACCAGCATTTTCTGCTAAGGGGAGCAAAATTTTAAATAACAACTAATTACACATTAGCTTATATTTTGAGTGCCCACTTGTATATGAATTATGCTGATTCCTGGAATACCCCTTTAACCCCTTAACGCTCTGCGCCGTAGCTCTACGGCGCAGAGGTATAAGGGATGTATGAAGAGGGCTCACGGGCTGAGTCCTCTTCATACAGAGGTGGGGGTTTTTGCATTTTGCACAAAACCCCCACCGCTAATAACCGCGGTCGGTGCCTGCACCGATCGCGGCTATTAACCCCCTAAACGCCGCCGGCAAAGTCGCCGGCGGCGTTTAAAAGACGGCGGCGCGCGGGCGCCGCCATCTTTTTTTCGATCGCCACGCCCCCGAACGTCATCGGGGGGCGGCGATCGGTTGCCATGGTAGCCTCGTGTCTTCTTTTGACACGAGGCTATCTGGCAGCTGCATATTCGTTACAATGAGCCAGTGGCTCATTGTAATGAATGTGCTGCAAAAATGCCATATATTGCAATACTGTAGTATTGCAGTATATGGTAGCAGCGATCTGACCATCTAGGGTTAATGTACCCTAGATGGTCTAAAAGATAGTGAAAAAAAAAAGAAAAAAAAAAGTTTAAAAAATAAAAAAAATCAATAAAATATTAAAAGTTCAAATCACCCCCCTTTCCCTAGAACGGATATAAAACATAACAAACAGTAAAAATCACAAACATATTAGGTATCGCCGCGTCCCAAAATGCCCGATCTATCAAAATATAAAAACGGTTACGGGCGGCGGTGACCTCCGAGGAGGGAAATGGCGCCCAAATGTCCGAAATGCGACTTTTACACCTTTTTACATAACATAAAAAATGAAATAAAAAATGATCAAAATGTCGCACAGACCTCAAAATGGTAGCAATGAAAACGTCGCCTCATTTCGCAAAAAATGACCCCTCACACATCTCCGTGCGCCAAAGTATGAAAAAGTTATTAGCGTCAGAAGATGGCAAAAAAAAATTTTTCTTTTTTGTACACATTCGTTTAATTTTTGAAAATGTATTAAAACACAATAAAACCTGTATAAATTTGGTATCACCGCGATCGCACCGAACCAAAGAATAAAGTAGGCATGTTATTTGGAGCGAAGAGTGAAAGTCATAAAAACTGAGCCCACAAGAACGTGACGCACGTGCGGTTTTTTTTCAATTTTTCCACATTTGGAATTTTTTTTCAGCTTCGCAGTACACGGCATGTTAAAATAAATAACATTGCGGGAAAGTAAAATTCGTTACGCACAAAATAAGCCCTCACACAGGTCTGTACACGGAAAAATGAAAAAGTTAGGGATTTTTGAAGTTGGAGAGCGAGAAATGAGGCGAAAAACCCTCCGTCCTTAAGGGGTTAAATTTATGTGAATTTTAACTGCTCTACTCTGGTCAAACTAGGCAGTTCTTGTTATTGCCGTTTCCTGTTTGTATAGAAAGTTTGCAGATTGATGTTGTGTCAATGGCGAATGAGCTAAGCAATTCTAGGCCAAGACTAGTGATAACCTGCAGTGTTCTCCTGGATGCAACATTATGGCAGCAACCTCTGTATATATATATATATATATATATATATATATATATATATATATATATTGCAGCTAAAAGCTAAGTTTCTATCTGACCTGACCTGAAGTTTCTAGTGTCATATTCGCTATCATGTCAGACTAAAACTGATTCCCCTGTCATCAGTATCCACTGTAGAGCATAAATCATAGCAGTTCAGAGACAGCTCCATATTACACATAGAAGCCACAGAGGATAAAAAGGCTAAATAACACAGAACACAAGTTCCATAATAGACAGAAATTGTGTTATTCGTTAGTTTCCCAGTTTACGTTTAATTATTTTATGGTTGTCTTTAAAATAAATAGTTTTATATTCCTTTTAAAAGTTTATTTTCAGAGCGTCATTAAGAGTCAATATCAGAATAATAGACAATTCACATAGATATATTGTACACTACTGACATACCTGAAATCATTACAAAATGCGTACGCTATTAATTTCCCTAGACTCAGATTTACATTTTGTCTGCATTCACGTAATACGAGATGGGCAACAATGAGCCGTTTTCATATTCAGCTGTCCTGCTAATTCATGAGTGGGAGGCACAGTCACATCCCCTGGTGCTTGACTGACAGCCTGTATAATGGTGTGACACTCCTGGTGCTGGCTCTTCTATGTGCTTCTGGTGCTGGCTCCCCCTGCAGCCTGTGTGTATAAGAGATACTCCTACACACATGACTGACAGCCTTTATAATGATGTGACACCCCTGGTGCTATCGCCCCCTGCAGCCTGTGTGTGTATGAGATACTCCTATACATATGACTGACAGCCTGTATAATGATGCAACACTCCTGGTGCTGGCTCCACTATGTGCTTCTGGTGCTGGCGCCCCCTGCAGTCTTTGTGTATATGATACACTCCTATAAACATGACTGACAGCCTGTATAATGATCTGACACTCATGGTGCTGGCGCTCCCTGCAGCCTGTGTGTGTATAAGATACTCCTATACACATGACTGACAACCTGTAATATAATGTGATACTCTTGGTGCTGGCTCCTTTATGTGCTTCCTGGTGCTGGCACCCCCTGCAGCCTGTGTGTATATGAGATACTCCTATAGACATAACTGACAGCTTGTATAATGATGTGGCACTTCTGGTGCTGGCTCCTTTATGTGCTTCCTGGTGCTGGCTGCCATTCCCCTTCAGCCTGTGTGAGCATAAAAGATACACTGATGTCAGCTCACCCCTCTGTGACCTTTGTGAAGGAGGGAGGAGCTGTACAGGAGCACAAAGGTGGGGGCTGGGAGCTTAGGAGTCTGCAGCACAGACAAGTCTTGTGTTGTTTTTTGAAATGCAGCCAAACCAAAGCTCAACCCCTGGGACTACACAGAGGATTCTGTCAGGGTGCAAGGTAAGTTATAACACACAATTATATTGTAATGCAAATGCTTAGACAAGGCAGAAAAGGGTCCAAGTATTTTGATATAATATACATTTTTTTCAAAAAATCTTTTATTGAAGCCAGAAGTGTATCTCCTATATTCCTCCTGGAAATTTGTGAATAAACTGGCATCTCAGTGTCGCCTCATATCTCTATTCACATTCAAGAGTATAATGTTTGTATGGTCACTGCACAAACATATAACACAGATTTCATGCAGTAATAACAGATGGAAGGTTAACAGAGTTTAAGGAAAAATATCCATGTATTGCTATATTAATTAAACTAACATCTAAGGAACAATGGTAGATCCTCATTACAAGGTCCATTTGCATATGGTGCTGGAGTGTTATTTTGTTGTTCAGTAGTTCTAACCTATGAAGAATAGTGTGTTCTATTTTACAGTATCGGAAGAATGATTTACTATATGTAGCACTATTTTTAGAATGATAAACCTTATTATAAATTTAGTTGCACATGCAGAATGGCAAGAAATGTAAAAAATGTATTGAGCATTAAATAATGTAGATTAGTCATCGAACTATTGACATATATAAAATGTATATACATATTTCCAGGATAGCTGTCGTGTTACACTACTGCTTCATTAAAGAAGTAGATATATCTGTCATTAAAAACTCTTCAAATGCTCTCTGCCTCAGCACAAGGCGTAACGCACTTCGGGGCAGCAGTCATCCCGGACAATGGAGCCTGAATACCCTGTTTACTTGGTGAGGAGTCTTCTTTCATGTTTGGTGACCTCATTATTTATTTACTGCATTACCTCTTTGCTGTACTTAGTGCAAATACCCAGTCATCTTTGTGGAGGCTTCCTTTTTAACCATTTTTTGCTACAGTCTCCTATATGTCTTTTTTATGTGCTCCCCATTAATGTCCGGGAATGATTTTTTCTGTCTGTGGATCGTTACCTCTGCACTGCATTTTCTGTTACCATATAGTATTCCATATTTAGAGAAAAAAATGTTTTTACAATTGTTTGTTATAATTAAGTTTATTGTTTTAAATTTCATCATAACCATAGTCTTTGTGAGGTACAATTGGGTACATATATAGTGTTCTTGGCAAGGGGCTGGGTGCTATTACCAGTAGGGGGTGACATGTCATCATAAGAGCTGTATATAGCCTTCCTCCCATTTTTCATCCTAAAAATTATTTTCTCTAAAAGAAAAATATGCCAAAATTCTGGCGTTTTTGCAAAATTTTGTGGCATGCCCACTGTTAGGACAATCTCTTTTAAAGACCACACCCCTTTTGTATTTATCTGTTAAGAGGTCACCTTGCCTACCACTGATAGTGATTATACTGTACTACATATGAAACGTGGCATTCTTTTACTCAGTCAATGATCTTAAAAAGAAAATCTTCATACTAACCTAATGATGAGTGCAATATGTTTCCAGTGCCGGGGATAATGGGTAGGCAAGTGTAGCCACCCCCTCCATCCATAGCTGAGTCTCTCTTCCCCAAATCATCTCTGAAGCTGTTTAAAGTTTTGCTGCTCTTGAGCCCTTCTATGTTTACACTGTGTAGGGAGATTTTTCTTTCATCAGTAGCCAATTGGCAGAAGCAGGAAATAAAGCTCCACCAATTAGCCCCGGGCCTGGCTGGAACTCTTGTAGCAGTTGGGTCAGAGGTTTGAGGGAGGGTTTGCACACCAAGCATATCAAAAGATGGAGTGGAAAGTATAGAGGCAGCTTTCCTCTGCTCACCTCTCAAGCTGTCCCAATGGTTTTTATTATGAGGTTTTCATCATGACCTCAAGCTAATAATCCAGGTATGTGCATTTGTTATTTATCTTACTTATATGTACATGTGTGTTTATTAAGTGTGTGTAAATTTGACACGCACATTTATGTTTTCAACATGTAATGTATGTGTATATATGGGTGTTATGTGTAAGTACCGTATACACTCAAGTAAGTATAAGCCGACCCGAGTATAAGCCGAGACCCCTAATTTTACCACCAAAAACTGGGAAAACCTATTGTCTCCAGTATAAGCCGAGGGTGGGAAATGCATTGGTCACAGACCCCCCCCCAGTATATAGCCAGCCAGCCCCCTGTAGTATACAGCCTGCCCCCAGTAGTATACAGCCAGCCCAGCTTGCCCCCAGTAGTATTCAGCCAGACCAGCCTGCCCCCAGTAGTATACAGCCTTCCCCCAGTAGAATACAGTCTGCCCACAGTAGTATACAGCCACCCCAGCCTGCCCCCAGTAATATACAGCCAGCCCAGCTTGCCCCCCATAGTATACAGCCTGCCCCCAGTAGTATACAGCCTGCCCAGCATTAAAAAAAAATAATAAACTTATATACTCACCCTCCTGTGACCCCGATGTGCAGCGCTGCTCCCCCGATGTCAGCGCAGCTCGTCTTCTGGCTTCAGCTCCTGTATTCTTTCTTTTCTAACATCGTGCTTGGTGCCTCCACTGGTCTATCCCGGCCGGCAGGCGCGTAGTATAACGTGCCACTGCTGATGTCATACTAGGCGCCACACGGGAGAAAAACATGGTGGCTCCCAGCACGATGTTAGAGAAGAAAGAAGATAGGCGCGGAAGCCAGAAGACGAGCTGCACTGACATCGGGGGAGCAGCGCTGCACATTTACCAACAGATCTTCATACAGAAACTTTTCGTCTGCTTCTTCAAGTTTCTATTGAGTAAGAATACTATTCTCGGCACATTGCGTCTGGGTAATTCAAGCCTCATACAAAGTATCTTGCGCATGCACATAACCGCATAACCAAGGTTTGTCACTTCAGGGTACCTTTAAAATATTTTCATGGTTGTATTCCATAACTGTGATGTAAAAAAAACAAACAAACAAAATTATAAGTAATATGAGGAATTTAATACATTTGCAAGAAAACACCAAATTGTCTTGGGTAGAAATTGCAGTACTTGCTTTATATAATTACATTTGGAAATCTTTAATTTGAGATGATCTTACATATAGGGAATTTTAATACTAAAAAACAAGTATTGATATTAGGATATGCATTTCTTTGCCAAGCATAATTTCCTAGAGTGTTTACAAGTTATGGCTCCGCTAAGTGCTGGAAACTCATTAAGGTCACTCAGTAACTTTGAATATGAAGTTTAAAATTTACATGTTTAATATCAAAGATGTTATGGTTCATTGCTCACTATCTGTGATCACAAAATTATCTAAATGTCTAGAATTTATATTACAGTGATTTGGAGCCGGGCTGCATTAGTTACTAATGAAAGTCTTGGCAGGTCTCCCAAAAATTGCTTATCTATATGCACCTCTCTAACTTTTGATGTTGTATACCTATACTAAAAAATATTACTAGTTAATGTACCATGTTCAGTGACAGTAATAATCATAATAAAAACGTAAACGGTTTTGGAAAACCAGGAATTAACTTTTTTGATGTTTGTTACATCTATCAATTACAGTCAATAGGAATAATAGCAGGTTTACAACAACCACCTATTGTTAAAGGGGTTGTCCAGTTTCAGGACACTGTTTGCATAATCTAAATTTATTGTGGGAGATGTATTAGTGTGTCAGTCTTTAGACAAGTAAAGAGTAGAAATAGACTGTTCTCTGCTGCACCAGATTAATCATTGAGTCTGATGCTGGATGATTAATCTGGTGCAGTATAATACTGGCGAGTCCTGCTTAGCACCTCCTATTAGTTTGTTTAGTGTGCTGAGCCACAACATTTTATTTTCTCGCACAGACTGAATTTCTGGTTGAGAGGTGATTCCCTGAAAGACCACACCTTTTTAATGATGACAAAACCCTTTTTTGAATGAATCGGAAAAAAAGCCTGAAACCCTTAATACATGTGGCCCATGAGATTTCAGTGCAAATTACTCTAGTACAGGGAAATGTAAACCTTTTGGAGACACTACAACTACAACAAAAATCCACCGTGAAGTGCCAACATGGCATTTTAAGCAGTAACTTATTGCTACCTATTCTTCCAACCTTTCAGTCGAATGAGCCCCATTGAGAATAATTGAAAATATGTGTGGAAAAAAAGCAAAAAAATAAAGAATGCTCTACAATAATATATAAGGTAATGCAAACAAAATCTTGATTAGGGTAAGCACCTTTTCCCTGTAAACATGAATATAATATGTAACCAAAATCAAGATTAAAATTAAAAAAAGTTATGATGGCGAAAGCGCTGAAGAATCTTTTAGGTGTTAAAGATTAAAAACCTAGTGACACGACAAATACATAATAACAAGGAGGGGGCACTTTACACCATGCGTTTGTATTTATTTTACCATTGTAAATGGTTTATACCAAGCATATCAATAAAACAGACAATGACGATCGTGACCTTGACGTGACATACAGTGAGGACATTCATCATCATAAACTGCAAATGACAAGCGTTATCGGTTATGCAATAGCATTGCCTTACACACACCGGGTTTAGCATAACAAACGTTATAAGGACCTAGTTATGAGCAGACATTTTGTGATGAGAAACAATTTATAACAATTTCATTAACATTGTGATGAACTATATGAGGACATTTCAACTACTTGATATGCAAAGGTGAAGCTCCGTGATACATTACTTATGGCAAAAGATTGTGCATTTCCCCTAATACATTTTCTCGGCAAGACAAATGAGTTTAGACAAGTGCACGTATAATGTAGACCTATCAGTCTGAAGGGACTAACCTTTTACTCATGCAGACATACGGCATCATTGCACAAGGATAACAGGAAAGATAGACATTCACAGCAAGCTTGCTGTGTTCAGGCGCGTAACACAACCTTTATAAATGGCTTAAAGCAGGGCTTTTTAACATGTTACATTATTTCAGGGAATTATTGCTGATTTATATCATGTTAAAATTCTGTCTAGACACATCCAAAAAAAAAATCCACCCAAAATACTAAAAACAAAAGAACACTGTCATATTACCGCCCTCCAGATGACAAAAAATGACGCAAATCAACTGTTCTGGTATGTACAAGGCAACTCTCTGCTCTCCCTTGTAAGCATTGCTTCTAAGCAATGCCACCTTCACACAGATAATTTTCATTGATGGATGGTGCAACAGGTTTTCTATTTAAAGTGGGAGTCTAAGGTTTTGAGGTCTTACATGCTACCTTCAAGCTGACCATTTGCCTTGAAGAACAATGTGCAAGGTTTTCTTCACAAGGCGAAATATGATGAAAGTCTTTAGCAATGTGGCGAGCTGCTGTGCTTGAAGATAAACAAGCTTAATAGTCGGTGTCTATGGTCTTGAGTTTTAGGATGCTACTTTCAAAAAAGCATTTTTGTTGATGTATGGTGCATGAGGCTACCTTCTTGAGATCAAAACCAGAGGGTGTCAAAGACCGTGAGGTATGGAATGTGTCTGGTAAGTCAAAATGTTAGCTTCAAGCAAGCCATATATAGTAATAGAAGGTGAGTTCCTTCATAATCTTTTATTCAGTGGGGCCATGTATCAATTGGCCATGGAGCCAATCTTTAATGTACAGTGTGTATCTAGAGCCTTGGCATGCTAAGTAAAAGCATGTTGTTTGTGGTGTAGGAAGGTGCACAGAGCCACCTTATTGTGGTCATGTCTGGTGTCTAGATGCTGCCTTCAAGTAGGCCACTTGTGGTTATGGAAGTTGAACAAGCCTGTCTTCAAGAGATCCCATTGGCTGGTTGAGATGGGCAATGATACCTTTAAGCTTGCTTGTTACTATGATGCACAGTGTACAAGCCAACATTCATAAGGTCAAGTTATGAAGGTCAACTGTTTATGGTCAAAATGTGCAAGATGGTTTTTTCAGGTGCTGGAAAATACTCTAAATTATCTTCATTAGATCAAGTTACCCTTATGAGGATAAGTTGAATACATGACTATCCATGAGGTATGGAATATGCCTTAAAACAGGCAATTTCTGATGAAGGACCAGACTGCACAGTGGTCGAGTCCAGTGGTTTCTAAGGCTGTGAGCTGTGGGATGCTACTTACTACCTTCAACCAGACCTTTTGTTTTGATAAAAGATGTACAATGCCTTAGATTGTACAATGCTACCTTTTTGAAGTAAGGTCTGAAGGATCATCTAGAGGTTGACAACTTCTCAGTAGGAGCAGGAGCAGTGCTTACCCAGAAAGGGCCTAAAGGCCGAACTCTCATATGCGTTTTCTTTTCTAAGACTTTCTCTTCCACAGAGAGGAACTACTCCATAGGAGATCGAGAACTATTGGTGATAAAACTTGCTTAGAAGAGTGTCATTACTTTCTGGAGGGGGTTCATTTTCCGGTCTGCATCTTCACAGATCATAGGAACCTCCTTTATTTCCAGACTGCACAGTGACTCAATCTATGAAAAGCCCATTGGTCACTCTTCTGTTCCTGTTTTAATTTCCTTATCCATTTCCATCCAGCTGAGAAAAACATCATGGCTGATACCCTCTCTCGTGCCTCGGATGTCATTGGGGAAGAAGCAGCTCCTTGGCATGTCATCCCTCCTGAGCGTCTGGTTCTGGCCACTCCAGTGGATCTTCAACAGCAAGACCTATGTATGACCTGCTCTCCAGAGGAAAATTTTGACTTGGGGACATTGCTCATGTGTGGCTGGGAACCCTGGAGTGCATTGCTCTGTTGCCCTCATTTTCCAATTCTATTGGTGGCCAGCTGAGTTAAGCCAAAACATCTCAAACCTGCTGGTATTCCTCTACTGTTGCTGATACCCAGCTGCCCGTGGACTCACATGGCTATGAACTTCATCACGGACCTTCTGCCTTCATCAGGCACTAGCCAAATGTCCCATTTTGTTTCTCTGCCAGGTCTGCTGTCTACTCCACGCCTTGCCAGAAAGTTCTTCCATCACATCTTCCGACTTCATGGACTACCCCAGCACATCGTCTGGGGGGTTCAGTTTGTCTCTAAATTTTGGCGATCCCTTTGCAACCAACTTCAAGTGAAATTAGGCTTTTCTTCCGCCTGTCATCCCCAGTCTAATGGGCAGGTGGACAGAGTTAATCAGACTCTGGGTTGCTATCTCTGCCATTTTGTTTCTGCCCGTCATGACGACTGGTTAGCTCTGTTGCCCCGGGCAGAGTTTTCTTATAACTCCCTGGACTCAGCATCTGCAGGCCCGCTCCATTTTTATCAATTATGGACTGCTGATTTGCATCAATCCAGTGGCCTACAAGCTGCACCTTCCTCCCACCATGCGCATCCTGAACTCCTTCCATGTCTTGCTGCTCAAGCCTGTCATCCTGAACTGCTTCTCTTGGCAACTATCTCCTCCTTCTCTCAAGACTGACCCCACTGACATCTTCAAGGTGAGAGAGATCCTAGATAGTAGGTAAACACTCACACATTTGGTGGTCATGCCCCAAACTAGCCACATATTGGAAGCAAGTGGAAGCTATCATTGTAGTAGTAACTGCTAAACCATTGCAACTGTTGGCAGATGTGGTAATACTCACCAGGCCAGGCCCTACTTTTGTCCCAAGAAAACTTTGTAACAAGAAAAACTTGATAACATTACTAATGGCAGGAGCTAAGTCATTAATACCACAATTGTGGAGGTCCCAAGATATCCCTACACACGCTAGATATATTACTAAGGTGAATGAAATCTTCAAACTAGAGGAACTGCTGAGTAAGATATGTAGAAAATACTCTTCCTTTCTAAAATTATGGACCCGATGGTTTGCATCGCAAGACTTGATTGAAAGGCTCCATTCCGGAGTATACACAAGCCCCTGTTCATATCTATCCCATTTCACCACAAAAACTTGCTCCTGGTTGGTCAGTTTTCAATCAATATATGCTGAATAAACAAATCGTGCTCCTGATTCCCTTTACTTTAGGTTAATTAACCCATTAACACCATTTATCGTTATTCAGTTAAATTTTCTGCTCCCCACCCTCAAAAAATCCATAACTTTTTTCATTTTTCTTTTTACAGAGCTGTATAAGAGCTTGTTTTCTATGAAGTAAATAGTTGTTTCTAGCTATGGTGTTTAATACTCAATGCCAAACACTAGAAAGCTGGAAAAAAATTCCAAGTGTGGTAAAATATGAGAAAAAAACACATTTGCGTAATTTCCTTGTGGGCTTTGTTTTCACAACTTTAACTGTGCGGTCCAAGGGAAACCTCAAATGTATTATTTGGTTTCGTACAATCACAGCAATACCAAATTTATATAGATTTTATTAGGCTTTATTGATTTTTAAAAATAAAAACCTTTTGTAAAAAAAATAACTTTTTAATACTTCGGTGTACAGAGCTGTGTAAGGTGTTAATTTTTGCACAGCAATATTGTTGCCATTTTGAGGACTGTAAGACCTTTTGATCACTCTTTATTCAAAATTATACATGATGAAAATATCAAAAAAGGGGCGATTTGGGTGCTATTTTCTGGTATGGGATTCAACACCGGGATTAACCATTTTTATATTTTGATAGATCAGACATTATGGGATGTGGAAATACTTAACATGTTTATGATTTTAAGTTTTTAATTAATTTTTATATCAGTTCTAGGAAAAAGGGGGTGATTTGAACTTTTAGATTTTGGAATATTTTAGACCCCAAGGGTACATGAACCCAAGGGTGTTTTCAGTATATAGGGATTTTGGAATAACATTACAGATGCTGCCTAAAGACAGGCCTGGGAGTTTGACATAAACTCCTGGCTGTCATGGCAACCGATTGTCAAGCCACAACGATGTTATCATATTAAAATAAAGATGCGCCACTGACATCTAAATGCAGCACCAATCATGAGTTTTAGCTGCTTTATGCAACAAATATTCAGTGAGTATGAAAAGGGCTCAGCCTGTGATCCCTCTGCATACTCCCCCTACAACAACAGATGTTTAGGAACGTCCAAATGCAATAAGGGGTTAACCATATCTTCTTCATCCTCTTTGGTCAACTTATGGTGGGTGGGGCTGTTACATCTCATTATATATGTATATTTTGAATCAGTTTATACTAATAAGACAAAATACTTGCCCAGAAAAACACAGCATATGGATTTTTCCAAAATGTTTCTTTAAAACTCTAACCTTCTGTACAAAGAAGGCCTTAAAAATATTTTTATCCAGACATTTGACCGCTATTTCTCAACAAATGCCTTAGAAAATTAGAAAACAAATATTTTTAATTGAATTTTAATTGAATTACAAGGCAGTCCCCGGGTTACATACAAGATAGGGTCTGTAGGTTTGTTCTTAAGTTGAGTTTGTAAGTCGGAACTGTATACTTTATTATTGTAACCCCAGTCAAAATTTTTTTGGTCTCTGTGACAATTGGATTTTAAAAATGTTGGATTGTCATAAGAACCAGGATAAACAATAAATCTTAATTGCAGACACCTGAGATAACAGTTACAGCTGATTATTGTAGCCTAGGACTAAAGTACAGTAAATTACCAAAATCCAGAGGTCCAGAGGTGGGTGGGGCTGTTACATCTCATTATATATGTATATTTTGAATCAGTTTATACTAATAAGACAAAATACTTGCCCAGAAAAACACAGCATATGGATTTTTCCAAAATGTTTCTTTAAAACTCTAACCTTCTGTACAAAGAAGGCCTTAAAAATACTTTATCCAGACATTTGACCGCTATTTCTCAACAAATGCCTTAGAAAATTAGAAAACAAATATTTTTAATTGAATTTTAATTGAATTACAAAGCAGTCCCCGGGTTACATACAAGATAGGGTCTGTAGGTTTGTTCTTAAGTTGAGTTTGTAAGTCGGAACTGTATACTTTATTATTGTAACCCCAGTCAAAATTTTTTTGGTCTCTGTGACAATTGGATTTTAAAAATGTTGGATTGTCATAAGAACCAGGATAAACAATAAATCTTAATTGCAGACACCTGAGATAACAGTTACAGCTGATTATTGTAGCCTAGGACTAAAGTACAGTAAATTACCAAAATCCAGAGGTCCAGAGGTGGGTGGGGCTGTTACATCTCATTATATATGTATATTTTGAATCAGTTTATACTAATAAGACAAAATACTTGCCCAGAAAAACACAGCATATGGATTTTTCCAAAATGTTTCTTTAAAACTCTAACCTTCTGTACAAAGAAGGCCTTAAAAATATTTTTATCCAGACATTTGACCGCTATTTCTCAACAAATGCCTTAGAAAATTAGAAAACAAATATTTTTAATTGAATTTTAATTGAATTACAAGGCAGTCCCCGGGTTACATACAAGATAGGGTCTGTAGGTTTGTTCTTAAGTTGAGTTTGTAAGTCGGAACTGTATACTTTATTATTGTAACCCCAGTCAAAATTTTTTTGGTCTCTGTGACAATTGGATTTTAAAAATGTTGGATTGTCATAAGAACCAGGATAAACAATAAATCTTAATTGCAGACACCTGAGATAACAGTTACAGCTGATTATTGTAGCCTAGGACTAAAGTACAGTAAATTACCAAAATCCAGAGGTCCAGAGGTGGGTGGGGCTGTTACATCTCATTATATATGTATATTTTGAATCAGTTTATACTAATAAGACAAAATACTTGCCCAGAAAAACACAGCATATGGATTTTTCCAAAATGTTTCTTTAAAACTCTAACCTTCTGTACAAAGAAGGCCTTAAAAATACTTTATCCAGACATTTGACCGCTATTTCTCAACAAATGCCTTAGAAAATTAGAAAACAAATATTTTTAATTGAATTTTAATTGAATTACAAGGCAGTCCCCGGGTTACATACAAGATAGGGTCTGTAGGTTTGTTCTTAAGTTGAGTTTGTAAGTCGGAACTGTATACTTTATTATTGTAACCCCAGTCAAAATTTTTTTGGTCTCTGTGACAATTGGATTTTAAAAATGTTGGATTGTCATAAGAACCAGGATAAACAATAAATCTTAATTGCAGACACCTGAGATAACAGTTACAGCTGATTATTGTAGCCTAGGACTAAAGTACAGTAAATTACCAAAATCCAGAGGTCCAGAGGTGGGTGGGGCTGTTACATCTCATTATATATGTATATTTTGAATCAGTTTATACTAATAAGACAAAATACTTGCCCAGAAAAACACAGCATATGGATTTTTCCAAAATGTTTCTTTAAAACTCTAACCTTCTGTACAAAGAAGGCCTTAAAAATACTTTATCCAGACATTTGACCGCTATTTCTCAACAAATGCCTTAGAAAATTAGAAAACAAATATTTTTAATTGAATTTTAATTGAATTACAAGGCAGTCCCCGGGTTACATACAAGATAGGGTCTGTAGGTTTGTTCTTAAGTTGAGTTTGTAAGTCGGAACTGTATACTTTATTATTGTAACCCCAGTCAAAATTTTTTTGGTCTCTGTGACAATTGGATTTTAAAAATGTTGGATTGTCATAAGAACCAGGATAAACAATAAATCTTAATTGCAGACACCTGAGATAACAGTTACAGCTGATTATTGTAGCCTAGGACTAAAGTACAGTAAATTACCAAAATCCAGAGGTCCAGAGGTGGGTGGGGCTGTTACATCTCATTATATATGTATATTTTGAATCAGTTTATACTAATAAGACAAAATACTTGCCCAGAAAAACACAGCATATGGATTTTTCCAAAATGTTTCTTTAAAACTCTAACCTTCTGTACAAAGAAGGCCTTAAAAATACTTTATCCAGACATTTGACCGCTATTTCTCAACAAATGCCTTAGAAAATTAGAAAACAAATATTTTTAATTGAATTTTAATTGAATTACAAGGCAGTCCCCGGGTTACATACAAGATAGGGTCTGTAGGTTTGTTCTTAAGTTGAGTTTGTAAGTCGGAACTGTATACTTTATTATTGTAACCCCAGTCAAAATTTTTTTGGTCTCTGTGACAATTGGATTTTAAAAATGTTGGATTGTCATAAGAACCAGGATAAACAATAAATCTTAATTGCAGACACCTGAGATAACAGTTACAGCTGATTATTGTAGCCTAGGACTAAAGTACAGTAAATTACCAAAATCCAGAGGTCCAGAGGTGGGTGGGGCTGTTACATCTCATTATATATGTATATTTTGAATCAGTTTATACTAATAAGACAAAATACTTGCCCAGAAAAACACAGCATATGGATTTTTCCAAAATGTTTCTTTAAAACTCTAACCTTCTGTACAAAGAAGGCCTTAAAAATACTTTATCCAGACATTTGACCGCTATTTCTCAACAAATGCCTTAGAAAATTAGAAAACAAATATTTTTAATTGAATTTTAATTGAATTACAAGGCAGTCCCCGGGTTACATACAAGATAGGGTCTGTAGGTTTGTTCTTAAGTTGAGTTTGTAAGTCGGAACTGTATACTTTATTATTGTAACCCCAGTCAAAATTTTTTTGGTCTCTGTGACAATTGGATTTTAAAAATGTTGGATTGTCATAAGAACCAGGATAAACAATAAATCTTAATTGCAGACACCTGAGATAACAGTTACAGCTGATTATTGTAGCCTAGGACTAAAGTACAGTAAATTACCAAAATCCAGAGGTCCAGAGGTGGGTGGGGCTGTTACATCTCATTATATATGTATATTTTGAATCAGTTTATACTAATAAGACAAAATACTTGCCCAGAAAAACACAGCATATGGATTTTTCCAAAATGTTTCTTTAAAACTCTAACCTTCTGTACAAAGAAGGCCTTAAAAATACTTTATCCAGACATTTGACCGCTATTTCTCAACAAATGCCTTAGAAAATTAGAAAACAAATATTTTTAATTGAATTTTAATTGAATTACAAGGCAGTCCCCGGGTTACATACAAGATAGGGTCTGTAGGTTTGTTCTTAAGTTGAGTTTGTAAGTCGGAACTGTATACTTTATTATTGTAACCCCAGTCAAAATTTTTTTGGTCTCTGTGACAATTGGATTTTAAAAATGTTGGATTGTCATAAGAACCAGGATAAACAATAAATCTTAATTGCAGACACCTGAGATAACAGTTACAGCTGATTATTGTAGCCTAGGACTAAAGTACAGTAAATTACCAAAATCCAGAGGTCCGTTTATAACTAGGGGTCGAATGTAAGTCAGGTGTTCTTAAGTAGGGGACCGCCTGTACACTGTAGTAATGAAGACTATAGGAGGACTGTAGCTGATTTAGCAATCACAAAAAATGCACTGTGCAATTTGTAACCCCTTCATGAAGTACTATTTCTGAACTAAGCACTGTAACATAAGTATTGCAGGGTATTATAATGAACAGGCAATCAATTAATGGTTGCCTATCCATGTCTTATAGTGGAACAAGTAAAAATGTAAAAATAAATGTTTTGAAATAAAAAAATAAACTAATAAATTAATAAAGACCCCATAGCCCTGTTACATATAAAATCTGCATATAAGATTAAAAAAGGAAACAACACCATACTAGGTATCATCATGTCCTTAATGATACATGCAATAAAACAAAAACATTACACAAGTAATGGAGTACAATTTTTTAAAAAACTACAAATAAAAATTTGGATTTTTACTTATCTTGTCCCACACAAAATGCAAGAAAAAGTGATTGTATCCAAAAATTGTCCTATTGTAAAGAACAACATGTTCCCAAAAAACAAGCTCTCATGTAGCTCTATATCCAAAAAGAATGTTATTCCACTTGGAAAATGGCAATGCAAAAATTATACTTTTTTTCCCACACATTAGGTTTTATTCTAGAAAAATAGTAAAACATAAGCACAGATATAGAAATTTGGTATGACCACAATTTTACTGACCAGTAGATAAAATATAACATGTTACTAAGGGTATATGGTATTATCAGAAAACAAATAATTTATAGCTCACAAAAAAGGGCGCCCATGAACCAACTAAAAACCATTACATCATACAGGACAAATCTGTCTCCTTCACTTTCATATTTGAAGTGGTATTGATTGTGCTCAGGAGAGATTGCATAACAGATTTTAAGGTTTTCTTTTTTTAATCTTTTGTGAATGTGAAAATGTTAGGGCTAAATGAAAGAATAACTGACAAGATCAAACCTTTCTAAATTTCATCTCCTATTTGCTTTATTTATAGGCTTCCTAAAAGCTTTTTCTAATAGATTGAAGGGCACACATTTGAAAATGGGGGGATTCTGGGTTTCTAATATTACAGTATATATTTCAAAGCTCATTAAAAACAAAATGATCCCCAAAACAATACATTTTACAACTCCTTGAAAATATGGAAACGCAATGTTTACATAAGTACAAAGCATGACATTTTAACCCCTTACCGACGTATGACTTAATAGTACCTCACATGTCGGCTGACGCTTTATGGAGAGGCCTCATGGCCTGAGCATTCTCCATACAAGGTGGGTATTTGCTGCATATTGCAGCAAACACCCTCCGGTAACAACCACGGTTGATTCTGGCACCGATTGTGGGTGTTAACCAATTAAATGCCCCTGCCAAAGCTGCCGGAGGCATTTAAATACCGGCAGGGTATTATACCGTGTAGGCGCTGCCATATTGGATTCAAACACCCCCACCCCTTTGGGGTTATCAGGGGAAGTGATTAGTTATTATGACAGCCCCGGGTCGCAAAAAGACCCAAGGCTATCACATTTTAACCCATCTATCACAATGTGTGATTTGCACATTATAATAGGTGATGATGAAAATCGCCACATACTGCCATACAGTAGTATGGCAGTATATAGTAGGATCAATTAGACAACCTAAGGTTAAAGTACCCTAGGGGGTCTTAAAAATAGTAAAAAAAAATAAGAATGAATGAAAATAATTGATATAAATATAAATTAACAGTAAAAATCATAAACAATGATCAAAAGTATGTACATTCCTTAAAATGGTAGCAGTGAAAACATCATCAAAAGTCACAAAAAATGACACCATGGACAGCTCCATACACCAAAGTATGAAAAAGTTATTAGTGTCAGAAGATGGCAAAATGAAGATTTTTTTTTTGTAAAGGAGGTTTTCATTTTTGTAACTGTATGAAAACATTTTAAAACCTATATAAATTTGGCATCCACATGAATGCACCAACCAAAAGAAAAAAGTAGACTTGTCATTTGGGGCACAAAGTGAAAGCTGTAAAATCTGAGCCCACAAGAAAATAGTACAAATGCATTTTTTCACCAATTTCACAGCATTTTTTCCCACTTCCCAGTACCGTCACTATGAAGTGCAATTTTTTTGCAGAAAAGAAGCCCTCACACAGCTCTTTACATGAAAAAACGATAAAGGGCATTAAGGGGTAAAAAAAAAGGTAAGTAACTATTTTGAGTGGCTAAACTATTTGTCAGAAACTGAGATAATTTAGAATAAAAAAACACTATTTCAGCTAAAATAGCAACCAATTTGTTACTATCATAAAGTACAACATGTGATGAGAAAACACACTCATATTCACTTTAGTTAAAGGGTTCAAAAGTTATTATCATATGAAGCAACGCCTGTCATATTCCAAAAGAGATGCTGAGCCTTAAAGTGTAACCGTCATTCTGAGAAAAAAAAAACTGAAATACATAATTCTGCTCCAGGTGTCCCTGGGAATTATTCCTAAAAGTATTTTGCCTCTCGGTCCTCATTTAGTATCTCTTTTGGCCCATAGCAAGCAGGGTTTCCAGCTCTCAAAAAAACTACAATCAGCAAGATGGAGGTGTGGGACTTCCTCCTGTCACCTTATCACAAGCGCATGGTGCTGACCAATGACACCGTATCCATCCATCTCATATCTATCTACTTAGCCCATATCTATCTATCTATCTATCTATCTATCTATCTATCTATCTATCTATCTGTCTAATATCTAATCTAATTTCCTCTATCTAATATCTTTCTATCTCCTAGCCATCTATGTATATCCTATCTACATCATATATATCTATCTATTTATCTATTTATCTATCTATCTATCTATCTATCTATCTATCTATCTATCTATGTGTCTATATCTATCTATCTATCTATCTATCTATCTATCTCATATCTGTGTATATCCTATCTCTCATATCTATCCATGTATCTCTATCTATCTAAGTAACACTCCAGCACAGCACATGAGGGAACAGCACATGAGGGGGCAGCACATGAGGGCACAGCACATGTGGGCACAGCTTGGAGATTGTCTCCTGCCACTTCCTTGTGTTTCTGTCTCTGTGGATTATTAGTTCATACACAAGTGTAGGGAAAGCTGAGGAGAGATAAGAGTTTAGGTGCTTGGTTATTACATTAGTGAGGGCTTCTCCCTGCACATGACTGAGTGCTGGGGCAGTGAGACATGAGGTAATCAGCTGATTGGAGGGAGAGAGATGGGGGCGTGTCTCTCCCTCAGTAGTCTCAGGTTCTTTCTGAAGACGGGATGAGCTTAGCAACAGACATATGTGAGATTGCTGACATCTAGGGGAAGACTGCAGAATACAAAAGGAAGGAGCAAGATTCGGGTAATTAATCCAATTGCAAAAGTGCTTTAAATGACCTGCCCTACAACATATCAAAAGTTTTTTAAAATGACGGTTACACTTTAAGTCACAAAACGGTTGCTGGATAATATGAAAGACTGTATTGCTACATGTGCCTTTTTACATGATGTCCTGGAGTTGTTTGTTGGACAGTTTGGGCACTATTCTTCATTGTATAGCATTGTTCTGTATAGCACTGTTATGTGTGTAGCAGTCCCAGTGATCTATTCTGTGGTTAACTATTTTTTCTTGGATTACATTGATGTTTTAAAAAATATTTTTTTTAGCATTTTTTCTTATTCATTAACTGCTTTACAAAGTTGCATGATATTGATTCATAAAATGCTTAGATTCTAATGACATCCACGTATTCCTTTAAATGAATGATGGAAAAAGTCAGGCATTTTTATAGATGTAATCTCTATAATTAATGTCCTTCATGTGTACTTTTAAGACACAACCCTTTAATATAAGCCTGCTGTATATTTGCTGTAGTTAGGTCAAACCTAAGTCTAATGTGTCGTTAAGTAGAATTTATGTAATCAGTATTATTAGCCTTAATCCTCAGATGACTTTCCACCCTGATCATATTTCAAGTTTTCTTTCTTATGGTATCTTTTGGCAGTCTAAGATGCAGTGCAAAGGCTCTTCATAAAATTGTATTGATAGCATAGTAAAATTATTTACATGCTGATGTTAAATTATATGTAAGCCTGTAACTTGTATTACATGTAGGCAAAAAAAGCACAAATAAAGTTTTCTGTAGATATTGTGAATAGTAACCTTAGAAAAAACTGTGACTAATTTTAATATTATTATGAAATCTCACTTAACATGTGACGGCAAACACAAAAATGCACAGACAAATGCAGAAACCAAGCTACCCATTTAAGCTGGTACCCCCAACTTTTATCAAAGTGCCATTTCTGATCATGAAGAGGTAGGAAAATGTGGCCCCATTTTGAATGAAGTGTTGCTATTGGTTTGGCAATCTCCATAATTCCCATAAATCCCAAAATACATGCAGCTACATCTCCCAAATGTGGCTGCAGTAAGACTTCAGCTGGTGTCTAGATCCCAGAGATGTATGTCCTCACCAACCGTCTACCATCAGGATCAAGGACTGTAAACCAGGCACACTTACATGCTGGTGTATGCCCCCTCTGGCACAATACTCTTTTCTTTTATCTCCTTAAGACCTAGGAGAAGATTTGTCACTACTAGAGATGAGCGAGCACTAAAATGCTCGGGTACTCGTTATTCGAGACAAACTTTTCCCGATGCTCGAGTGCTCGTCTCGAATAACGAGCCCCAATGAAGTCAATGGGAGACTCGAGCATTTTTCAAGGGGACCAAGGCTCTGCACAGGGAAGCTTGGCCAAACACCTGGAAACCTCAGAAAAGGATGGAAACACCACGGAAATGGACAGGAAACAGCAGGGGCAGCATGCATGGATGCCTCTGAGGCTGCTTAAACGCACCATTATGCCAAAATTATGGGCAACAGCATGGCCATGACAGAGTGACAGAATGAAGCTAGATAGCATCTAAAACATGCAATAATTGACCCTGACACTATAGGGGACAGCATGCAGAGGCAGCGGCAGCAGCGGCAGGCTAGAGAGTGTCTTGGCAACATACCCCAAATGGACTCAGGCTTAAAACAAATGGGTGGCAGAGAGGAACCAAAGGAGGTGAGCAAGAAGCTCACGACTTTTGGAGGTAGCAATGGAGACAACGTGTGGAGGCTGCTATGGAGACAATTTAATTTGGATAGTGCCTGTATGTGGCAGTCCAAAAAAGTTTTCAAACCAGAGGAGCAGGTAGGTGGCCCTCCAGAAAAATGAAATAGATTGAGTGCCTGTATGTGGCAGTCCAAAAAAGTTTTCAAACCAGAGGAGCAGGTAGGTGGCCCTCCAGAAAAATGAAATAGATTGAGTGCCTGTATGTGGCAGTCCAAAAAAGTTTTCAAACCAGAGGAGCAGGTAGGTGGCCCTCCAGAAAAATTGAATAGATTGAGTGCCTGTATGTGGCAGTCCAAAAAATTGTTTAAAACAGAGGACCAGGTAGGTGGCCCTCCAGAAAAATTGAATAGATTGAGTGCCTGTATGTGGCACTCCCAAAAATTGTTTAAAACAGAGGACCGGGTAGGTGGCCCTCCAGAAAAATTAAATGCATAAAGTACTATAGCTAGAGCCAGTGGGCCCTGTCAAAAAATAGCCAGTTTCCTCTGCTTTAGTGTACAAAGAGGAGGAGAAGGAGGAAAATGAGGAGGAGGAGTGCATAAATTATTCAGGTTGAGCTTCCTTCACCTGGTGGAGATTGGAAATTATGAGAAATCCAGGCTTTATTCATCTTAATAAGCGTCAGCCTGTCAGCGCTGTCAGTCGACAGGCGTGTACGCTTATCGGTGATGATGCCACCAGCTGCACTGAAAACCCGCTCGGACAACACGCTAGCGGCAGGGCAGGCAAGAACCTCCAAGGCGTACAGCGCCAGTTCGTGCCACATGTCCAGCTTTGAAACCCAGTAGTTGTAGGGAGCTGTGTGATCATTTAGGACGATGGTATGGTCAGCTACGTACTCCCTCACCATCTGTCTGTAAAGATCAGCCCTACTCTGCCGAGACTGGGGACAGGTGACAGTGTCTTGCTGGGGTGACATAAAGCTGGCAAAAGCCTTGTAAAGCGTACCCTTGCCAGTGCTGGACAAGCTGCCTGCTCGCCTACTCTCCCTCGCTACTTGTCCCGCAGAACTACGCACTCTACCGCTAGCGCTGTCAGAAGGGAAATACTGTTTCAGCTTGTGCACCAGGGCCTGCTGGTATTCATGCATTCTCACACTCCTTTCCTCTCCAGGGATGAGAGTGGAAAGATTTTGCTTGTACCGTGGGTCCAGGAGAGTGAATACCCAGTAATCGGTGCTGGAATAAATTCTTTGAACGCGAGGGTCACGGGATAGGCAGCCTAGCATGAAATCTGCCATATGCGCCAGAGTCCCAACTCTCAAGAATTCACTCCCCTCACTGGCCTGACTGTCCATCTCCTCCTCCTCCAACTCCTCCAACTCCTCTTCTTCTGCCCATACACGGTGAACAGTGAAGGTCTGAGCAATGCTCCCCTCTTGTGTCTCGCCAACATTCTCCTCCTCTTCCTCCTCATCCTCCTCCACCTCCTCCGATATGCGCTGAGAAACAGACCTGAGGGTGCTTTGGCTATCAACAAGGGAATCTTCTTCCCCCGTCTCTTGTGACGAGCGCAAAGCTTCCGACTTCATGCTGATCAGAGAGTTCTTCAACAGGCCAAGCAGCGGGATGGTGAGGCTGATGATGGCGGCATCGCCACTGACCATCTGTGTTGACTCCTCAAAGTTACTCAGCACCTGACAGATATCAGACATCCACGTCCACTCCTCATTGTAGACTTGAGGAAGCTGACTGACCTGACTACCAGTTCTGGTGGAAGTTGACATCTGGCAGTCTACAATCGCTCTGCGCTGCTGGTAAACTCTGGATAACATGGTTAATGTTGAATTCCACCTCGTGGGCACGTCGCACAACAGTCGGTGAGCGGGCAGTTGGAGGCGGCGCTGCGCTTCCCTGAGAGTGGCAGCATCTGTGCTGTACTTCCTGAAATGCGCACAGATGCGGCGCGCCTTCGTGAGCAAATCAGACAGATTGGGGTATGTCTTGAGGAAACGCTGAACTATCAGATTTAACTAGAGATGAGCGAGCACTAAAATGCTCGGGTACTCGTTATTCGAGACGAACTTTTCCCGATGCTCGAGTGCTCGTTTCGAGTAACGAGCCCCATTGAAGTCAATGGGAGACTCGAGCATTTTTCAAGGGGACCAAGGCTCTGCACAGGGAAGCTTGGCCAAACACCTGGGAACCTCAGAAAAGGATGGAAACACCACGGAAATGGACAGGAAACAGCAGGGGCAGCATGCATGGATGCCTCTGAGGCTGCTTAATCGCACCATTATGCCAAAATTATGGGCAACAGCATGGCCATGACAGAGTGACCGAATGAGGCTAGATAGCATCTAAATCAAATAATTGACCCTGACACTATAGGGGACGGCATGCAGAGGCAGCGGCAGCGGCAGCAGCGGCAGGCTAGAGAGTGTCATGGCAACATACCCTAAATGGACTCAGGCTTCAAACCAATGGGTGGCAGAGAGGAACCAAAGGAGGTGAGCAAGAAGCGCTCAAATAATATCGGTACATGATAAAAGTTTGCCAGTATATTTTGTGGATTACACAGCAGGGTGGCGACAAAGTTAACATGAAAGCCATGAAAACAATCCAAAATTCTGCCTGACACAGCTCGTTTGATAAGGGGACCATGTATGGAGGCAGTGAACTAGTAGTAGATTAAAGGTGCTGCAGTTAAAACTATGTTAGTTGGTTCTTGGCATGTAGCTGGCGCTCCGCTGCCAGACGAGCTTTCGCCAATCCAAGCCCCTGTCTCTAGGCTACTCCCCAAACAGCACTTCTAAGAACCTTTTGTATAAGATCAAGTGTAGTAGCGTTCTTATAAGTTTAGGATATGGCGGGTGAGGGGAATGTAAACAGATGCGCAAGAAGCGCTGAAATAATATCCGTAAATGGTAAAAGTTTGCCAGTGTATTTTGTGGATAACACAGCAGGGTGGCGACAAAGTTAACAACTTTGATGTGGAATCCATGAAAACAACCCAAATTTCGGCCTGACACACCTCGTTTGATAAAGGGACGATGTATGGAGGCAGCTATATGGACGACTTTTGGAGGTAGCAATGGAGACAACGTGTGGAGGCTGCTATGGAGACAATTCAATTTGGATAGTGCCTGTATGTGGCAGTCCAAAAAAGTTTTCAAACCAGAGGAGCAGGTAGGTGGCCCTCCAGAAAAATGGAATAGATTGAGTGCCTGTATGTGGCTCCCAAAAAAGTTTTCAAACCAGAGGAGCAGGTAGGTGGCCCTCCAGAAAAATGGAATAGATTGAGTGCCTGTATGTGGCAGTCCAAAAAAGTTTTCAAACCAGAGGAGCAGGTAGGTGGCCCTCCAGAAAAATGGAATAGATTGAGTGCCTGTATGTGGCAGTCCAAAAAAGTTTTCAAACCAGAGGAGCAGGTAGGTGGCCCTCCAGAAAAATGGAATAGATTGAGTGCCTGTATGTGGCAGTCCAAAAAAGTTTTCAAACCAGAGGAGCAGGTAGGTGGCCTCCAGAAAAATGGAATAGATTGAGTGCCTGTATGTGGCAGTCCAAAAAAGTTTTCAAACCAGAGGAGCAGGTAGGTGGCCCTCCAGAAAAATTGAATAGATTGAGTGCCTGTATGTGGCACTCCCAAAAATTGTTTAAAACAGAGGACCGGGTCGGTGGCCCTCCATAAAAATTAAATGCATAAAGTACTATAGCTAGAGCCAGTGGGCCCTGTCAAAAAATAGCCAGTTTCCTCTGCTTTACTGTACAAAGAGGAGGAGAAGGAGGAAAATGAGGAGGAGGAGGAGTGGATAAATTATTCAGGTTGAGCTTCCTTCACCTGGTGGAGGTTGGAAATCCAGGCTTTATTCATCTTGATAAGCGTCAGCCTGTCAGCGCTGTCAGTCGACAGGCGTGTACGCTTATCGGTGATGATGCCAAAACCTGCTCGGACAAGACGCTAGCGGCAGGGCAGGCAAGAACCTCCAAGGCGTACAGCGCCAGTTCGTGCCACATGTCCAGCTTTGAAACCCAGTAGTTGTAGGGAGCTGTGTGATCATTTAGGACGATGGTATGGTCAGCTACGTAGTCCCTCACCATCTTTCTGTAAAGATCAGCCCTACTCTGCCGAGACTGGGGACAGGTGACAGTGTCTTGCTGGGGTGACATAAAGCTGGCAAAAGCCTTGTAAAGCGTACCCTTGCCAGTGCTGGACAAGCTGCCTGCTCGCCTACTCTCCCTCGCTACTTGTCCCGCAGAACTACGCACTCTGCCGCTAGCGCTGTCAGAAGGGAAATACTGTTTCAGCTTGTGCACCAGGGCCTGCTGGTATTCATGCATTCTCACACTCCTTTCCTCTCCAGGGATGAGAGTGGAAAGATTTTGCTTGTACCGTGGGTCCAGGAGAGTGAACACCCAGTAATCGGTGCTGGAATAAATTCTTTGAACGAGAGGGTCACGGGATAGGCAGCCTAGCATGAAATCTGCCATATGCGCCAGAGTACCAACGCGTAAGAATTCACTCCCCTCACTGGCCTGACTGTCCATTTCCTCCTCCTCCAGCTCCTCCAACTCCTCTTCTTCTGCCCATACACGCTCAACAGTGAAGGACTCAACAATGGTCCCCTCTTGTGTCTCGCCAACATTCTCCTCCTCTTCCTCCTCATCCTCCTCCACCTCCTCCGATATGCGCTGAGAAACAGACCTAAGGGTGCTTTGGCTATCAACAAGGGAATCTTCTTCCCCCGTCTCTTGTGAGGAGCGCAAAACTTCCGACTTCATGCTGACCAGAGAGTTTTTCAACAGGCCAAGCAGCGGGATGGTGAGGCTGATGATGGCGGCATCGTCACTGACCATCTGTGTTGACTCCTCAGCACCTGACAGATATCAGACATCCACGTCCACTCCTCATTGTAGACTTGAGGAAGCTGACTGACCTGACTACCAGTTCTGGTGGAAGTTGACATCTGGCAGTCTACAATCGCTCGGCGCTGCTGGTAAACTCTGCATAACATGGTCAGTGTTGAATTCCACCTCGTGGGCACGTCGCACAACAGTCGGTGAGCGGGCAGTTGGAGGCGGCGCTGCGCTGCCCTGAGAGTGGCAGCATCTGTGCTGGACTTCCTGAAATGCGCACAGATGCGGCGCACCTTCGTGAGCAAATCAGACAGATTGGGGTATGTCTTGAGGAAACGCTGAACTATCAGATTTAACACATGGGCCAGGCATGGCACATGTGTCAGTCTGCCGAGTTGCAGAGCCGCCACCAGGTTACGGCCGTTGTCACACACAACCATGCCTGGCTTCAGGTTCAGTGGTGCCAGCCACAGATCAGTCTGCGCCGTGATGCCCTGTAATAGTTCTTGGGCGGTGTGCCTTTTATCGCCTAGGCTCAGCAGTTTGAGCACCGCCTGCTGTCGCTTAGCGACGGCACTGCTGCTGTGCCTAGAGCTACCGACTGATGGCGCCATCCTGGTCATTCGGAGGAGGAGGTGGAGGAGGGGTGGGAGGAGGAGGAGGCATAGTAGGCCTGAAACACCTGGACCGTGGTAGGCCCCGCAATCCTCGGCGTCGGCAGTATATGACCAGCCGCAGGGTCAGACTCGGTCCCAGCCTCCACCAAGTTAACCCAATGTGCCGTCAGCGATATATAGTGGCCCTGCCCGGCAGCACTCGTCCACGTGTCCGTGGTCAGGTGGACCTTGTCAGAAACGGCGTTGGTCAGGGCACGGATTATGTTGTCTGACACGTGCTGGTGCAGGGCTGGGACGGCACATCGGGAAAAGTAGTGGCGGCTGGGGACCGAATACCGAGGGGCGGCCGCCGCCATGAGGCTACGAAAGGCCTCGGTCTCTACTAGCCTATAGGGCAGCATCTCCAGGCTTATCAATCTGGAGATGTGCACATTAAGGGCTTGGGCGTGCGGGTGGGTTGCACTATATTTGCGTTTCCGCTCCAGCGTCTGGGGTATGGAGAGCTGAACGCTGGTGGATGCTGTGGAGGATCGTGGAGGCGACGATGGGGTTTTTGTGGCGGGGTCCTGGGCAGGGGGCTGACTATCAGCTGACACAGGGGAAGGAGCAGTGGTGTGCACGGCCGGAGGTGAACGCGCTTGTTGCCACTGAGTGGGGTGTTTAGCATTCATATGCCTGCGCATACTGGTGGTAGTTAAGCTAGTAGTGGTGGAACCCCTGCTGATCCTGGTTTGGCAAATGTGGCACACCACAGTCCGTCGGTCATCCGGTGTTTCCTTAAAGAACCTCCAGACTTCTGAAAATCTAGCCCTCGCCGCAGGAGCCCTCGCCACGGGAGCTTCACTAGTTGACACATTTGGCGCTGATGCACCAGCTCTGGCCCTGCCTCTCCGTCTGGCCCCACCACTGCCTCTTCCAACCTGTTCTGGTCGAGGACTCTCCTCCGTCTCAGAAGCACTGTGTTCACCCGGCCTCTCAACCCAGCTTGGGTCTGTCACTTCATCATCCTCCGATCCCTCAGTCTGCTCCCCCCTCGGACTTCCTGCCCTGACAACAACTTCCCCACTGTCTGACAACTGTGTCTCCTCATCGTCAGACACCTCTTTACACACTTCTTCCAGTACGTCAACAAGGTCATCATCACCCACAGACTGCGACTGGTGGAAAACCTGGGCATCGGAAAATTGCTCAGCAGCAACCGGACAAGTGGTTTGTGACTGTTGGAAGGGTCCAGAAAACAGTTCCTCAGAGTATGCCGGTTCAAATGGCAAATTTTGCTGGGAGGGGGCAGACTGGGGGGGAGGAGGCTGAGGTGCAGGAGCTGGAGGAGTGCCGATTTCGGTGACATGGGTGGACTGCGTGGAAAACTGACTGGTGGACAAATTGCTCGAAGCATTGTCGGCAATCCACGACATCACCTGTTCGCACTGTTCTGGCCTCAACAGTGCTCTACCACGAGTCCCAGTAACTTCAGACATGAACCTAGGGAGTGTAGCTCTGCGGCGTTCCCCTGCTCCCTCATAAGCAGGTGGTGTCTCACCCCGCCCAGGACCACGGCCTCTGACCCCTGCAGTAGTTGGACGCCCACGTCCCCGCCCTCGTCCTCTACCCCTAGCCCTCGGGTTAAACATTTTGAAAATGAGAGTTATAACTTTAATTTTTTTTTTTACTTTTTTTTGTGTTTTTTTTTTTTGTGTGTTTTTTAGTTTTTAAAACCAAACGATGCTATCCTATTGCTATGGCTATTTTCTAGCCAAGTATCAAAGCACACTACTATGCCAGATGAGATGACGCTGAGTTATGAAAAAAATAAACGTAAAATAAAAAAGGAAATGGCAGACTGTGCCTAATTGAAATCAAACCCCTAATAAATTTTCCCACTTTGGTGTTTGAGGTGGATATGTGTGTCACTAAGAGCTAAACACAACGGTAGCAAGTCCCCCTGCAAATTCACAATTTGCTAGTAGATGCACTGCAGCAACTACAGCCACCAGCAGATCAACCAGAAATCAAATATATATAACGCTACTGTAGGCGTAAGTAAGCCGTTTGGATTCTCCTATGGCTATTTTCTAGCCAAGTATTAAAGCACACTACTATGCCAGATGAGATGACGCTGAGTTATGAAAAAAATAAACGTAAAATAAAAAAGGAAATGGCAGACTGTGCCTAATTGAAATACAACCCCGGGCCCTAATAAATTTTCCCACTTCGGTCTTTGCGATGGATATGTGCGTCACTAAGCGCAAAACACAGTGGTCGCAAGTCTCATTCCAAATTGCTCACAATTTGCTAGTAGATGCACTGCAGCAACGACAGCCACCAGCAGATCAACCAGAAATCAAATATATATAACGCTACTGTAGGCGTAAGTAAGCCGTTTGGATTCTCCTATGGCTATTTTCTAGCCAAGTATTAAAGCACACTACTATGCCAGATGAGATGACGCTGAGTTATGAAAAAAATAAACGTAAAATAAAAAAGGAAATGGCAGACTGTGCCTAATTGAAATACAACCCCGGGCCCTAATAAATTTTCCCACTTCGGTCTTTGCGATGGATATGTGCGTCACTAAGCGCAAAACACAGTGGTCGCAAGTCTCACTCCAAATTGCTCACAATTTGCTAGTAGATGCACTGCAGCAACTACAGCCACCAGCAGACCAAAGGCCTCGGTCTCTACTAGCCTATAGGGCAGCATCTCCAGGCTTATCAATCTGGAGATGTGCACATTAAGGGCTTGGGCGTGCGGGTGGGTTGCACTATATTTGCGTTTCCGCTCCAGCGTCTGGGGTATGGAGAGCTGAACGCTGGTGGATGCTGTGGAGGATCGTGGAGGCGACGATGGGGTTTTTGTGGCGGGGTCCTGGGCAGGGGGCTGACTATCAGCTGACACAGGGGAAGGAGCAGTGGTGTGCACGGCCGGAGGTGAACGCGCTTGTTGCCACTGAGTGGGGTGTTTAGCATTCATATGCCTGCGCATACTGGTGGTAGTTAAGCTAGTAGTGGTGGAACCCCTGCTGATCCTGGTTTGGCAAATGTGGCACACCACAGTCCGTCGGTCATCCGGTGTTTCCTTAAAGAACCTCCAGACTTCTGAAAATCTAGCCCTCGCCGCAGGAGCCCTCGCCACGGGAGCTTCACTAGTTGACACATTTGGCGCTGATGCACCAGCTCTGGCCCTGCCTCTCCGTCTGGCCCCACCACTGCCTCTTCCAACCTGTTCTGGTCGAGGACTCTCCTCCGTCTCAGAAGCACTGTGTTCACCCGGCCTCTCAACCCAGCTTGGGTCTGTCACTTCATCATCCTCCGATCCCTCAGTCTGCTCCCCCCTCGGACTTCCTGCCCTGACAACAACTTCCCCACTGTCTGACAACTGTGTCTCCTCATCGTCAGACACCTCTTTACACACTTCTTCCAGTACGTCAACAAGGTCATCATCACCCACAGACTGCGACTGGTGGAAAACCTGGGCATCGGAAAATTGCTCAGCAGCAACCGGACAAGTGGTTTGTGACTGTTGGAAGGGTCCAGAAAACAGTTCCTCAGAGTATGCCGGTTCAAATGGCAAATTTTGCTGGGAGGGGGCAGACTGGGGGGGAGGAGGCTGAGGTGCAGGAGCTGGAGGAGTGCCGATTTCGGTGACATGGGTGGACTGCGTGGAAAACTGACTGGTGGACAAATTGCTCGAAGCATTGTCGGCAATCCACGACATCACCTGTTCGCACTGTTCTGGCCTCAACAGTGCTCTACCACGAGTCCCAGTAACTTCAGACATGAACCTAGGGAGTGTAGCTCTGCGGCGTTCCCCTGCTCCCTCATAAGCAGGTGGTGTCTCACCCCGCCCAGGACCACGGCCTCTGACCCCTGCAGTAGTTGGACGCCCACGTCCCCGCCCTCGTCCTCTACCCCTAGCCCTCGGGTTAAACATTTTGAAAATGAGAGTTATAACTTTAATTTTTTTTTTTACTTTTTTTTGTGTTTTTTTTTTTTGTGTGTTTTTTAGTTTTTAAAACCAAACGATGCTATCCTATTGCTATGGCTATTTTCTAGCCAAGTATCAAAGCACACTACTATGCCAGATGAGATGACGCTGAGTTATGAAAAAAATAAACGTAAAATAAAAAAGGAAATGGCAGACTGTGCCTAATTGAAATCAAACCCCTAATAAATTTTCCCACTTTGGTGTTTGAGGTGGATATGTGTGTCACTAAGAGCTAAACACAACGGTAGCAAGTCCCCCTGCAAATTCACAATTTGCTAGTAGATGCACTGCAGCAACTACAGCCACCAGCAGATCAACCAGAAATCAAATATATATAACGCTACTGTAGGCGTAAGTAAGCCGTTTGGATTCTCCTATGGCTATTTTCTAGCCAAGTATTAAAGCACACTACTATGCCAGATGAGATGACGCTGAGTTATGAAAAAAATAAACGTAAAATAAAAAAGGAAATGGCAGACTGTGCCTAATTGAAATACAACCCCGGGCCCTAATAAATTTTCCCACTTCGGTCTTTGCGATGGATATGTGCGTCACTAAGCGCAAAACACAGTGGTCGCAAGTCTCATTCCAAATTGCTCACAATTTGCTAGTAGATGCACTGCAGCAACGACAGCCACCAGCAGATCAACCAGAAATCAAATATATATAACGCTACTGTAGGCGTAAGTAAGCCGTTTGGATTCTCCTATGGCTATTTTCTAGCCAAGTATTAAAGCACACTACTATGCCAGATGAGATGACGCTGAGTTATGAAAAAAATAAACGTAAAATAAAAAAGGAAATGGCAGACTGTGCCTAATTGAAATACAACCCCGGGCCCTAATAAATTTTCCCACTTCGGTCTTTGCGATGGATATGTGCGTCACTAAGCGCAAAACACAGTGGTCGCAAGTCTCACTCCAAATTGCTCACAATTTGCTAGTAGATGCACTGCAGCAACTACAGCCACCAGCAGACCAAAGGCCTCGGTCTCTACTAGCCTATAGGGCAGCATCTCCAGGCTTATCAATCTGGAGATGTGCACATTAAGGGCTTGGGCGTGCGGGTGGGTTGCACTATATTTGCGTTTCCGCTCCAGCGTCTGGGGTATGGAGAGCTGAACGCTGGTGGATGCTGTGGAGGATCGTGGAGGCGACGATGGGGTTTTTGTGGCGGGGTCCTGGGCAGGGGGCTGACTATCAGCTGACACAGGGGAAGGAGCAGTGGTGTGCACGGCCGGAGGTGAACGCGCTTGTTGCCACTGAGTGGGGTGTTTAGCATTCATATGCCTGCGCATACTGGTGGTAGTTAAGCTAGTAGTGGTGGAACCCCTGCTGATCCTGGTTTGGCAAATGTGGCACACCACAGTCCGTCGGTCATCCGGTGTTTCCTTAAAGAACCTCCAGACTTCTGAAAATCTAGCCCTCGCCGCAGGAGCCCTCGCCACGGGAGCTTCACTAGTTGACACATTTGGCGCTGATGCACCAGCTCTGGCCCTGCCTCTCCGTCTGGCCCCACCACTGCCTCTTCCAACCTGTTCTGGTCGAGGACTCTCCTCCGTCTCAGAAGCACTGTGTTCACCCGGCCTCTCAACCCAGCTTGGGTCTGTCACTTCATCATCCTCCGATCCCTCAGTCTGCTCCCCCCTCGGACTTCCTGCCCTGACAACAACTTCCCCACTGTCTGACAACTGTGTCTCCTCATCGTCGGACACCTCTTTACACACTTCTTCCAGTACGTCAACAAGGTCATCATCACCCACAGACTGCGACTGGTGGAAAACCTGGGCATCGGAAAATTGCTCAGCAGCAACCGGACAAGTGGTTTGTGACTGTTGGAAGGGTCCAGAAAACAGTTCCTCAGAGTATGCCGGTTCAAATGGCAAATTTTGCTGGGAGGGGGCAGACTGGGGGGGAGGAGGCTGAGGTGCAGGAGCTGGAGGAGTGCCGATTTCGGTGACATGGGTGGACTGCGTGGAAGACTGACTGGTGGACAAATTGCTCGAAGCATTGTCGGCAATCCACGACATCACCTGTTCGCACTGTTCTGGCCTCAACAGTGCTCTACCACGAGTCCCAGTAACTTCAGACATGAACCTAGGGAGTGTAGCTCTGCGGCGTTCCCCTGCTCCCTCATAAGCAGGTGGTGTCTCACCCCGCCCAGGACCACGGCCTCTGACCCCTGCAGTAGTTGGACGCCCACGTCCCCGCCCTCGTCCTCTACCCCTAGCCCTCGGGTTAAACATTTTGAAAATGAGAGTTATAACTTTAATTTTTTTTTTTACTTTTTTTTGTGTTTTTTTTTTTGTGTGTTTTTTAGTTTTTAAAACCAAGCGATGCTATCCTATTGCTATGGCTATTTTCTAGCCAAGTATCAAAGCACACTACTATGCCAGATGAGATGACGCTGAGTTATGAAAAAAATAAACGTAAAATAAAAAAGGAAATGGCAGACTGTGCCTAATTGAAATCAAACCCCTAATAAATTTTCCCACTTTGGTGTTTGAGGTGGATATGTGTGTCACTAAGAGCTAAACACAACGGTAGCAAGTCCCCCTGCAAATTCACAATTTGCTAGTAGATGCACTGCAGCAACTACAGCCACCAGCAGATCAACCAGAAATCAAATATATATAACGCTACTGTAGGCGTAAGTAAGCCGTTTGGATTCTCCTATGGCTATTTTCTAGCCAAGTATTAAAGCACACTACTATGCCAGATGAGATGACGCTGAGTTATGAAAAAAATAAACGTAAAATAAAAAAGGAAATGGCAGACTGTGCCTAATTGAAATACAACCCCGGGCCCTAATAAATTTTCCCACTTCGGTCTTTGCGATGGATATGTGCGTCACTAAGCGCAAAACACAGTGGTCGCAAGTCTCATTCCAAATTGCTCACAATTTGCTAGTAGATGCACTGCAGCAACTACAGCCACCAGCAGATCAACCAGAAATCAAATATATATAACGCTACTGTAGGCGTAAGTAAGCCGTTTGGATTCTCCTATGGCTATTTTCTAGCCAAGTATTAAAGCACACTACTATGCCAGATGAGATGACGCTGAGTTATGAAAAAAATAAACGTAAAATAAAAAAGGAAATGGCAGACTGTGCCTAATTGAAATACAACCCCGGGCCCTAATAAATTTTCCCACTTCGGTCTTTGCGATGGATATGTGCGTCACTAAGCGCAAAACACAGTGGTCGCAAGTCTCACTCCAAATTGCTCACAATTTGCTAGTAGATGCACTGCAGCAACTACAGCCACCAGCAGATCAACCAGAAATCAAATATATATAACGCTACTGTAGGCGTAAGTAAGCCGTTTGGATTCTCCTATGGCTATTTTCTAGCCAAGTATTAAAGCACACTACTATGCCAGATGAGATGACGCTGAGTTATGAAAAAAATAAACGTAAAATAAAAAAGGAAATGGCAGACTGTGCCTAATTGAAATACAACCCCGGGCCCTAATAAATTTTCCCACTTCGGTCTTTGCGATGGATATGTGCGTCACTAAGCGCAAAACACAGTGGTCGCAAGTCTCATTCCAAATTGCTCACAATTTGCTAGTAGATGCACTGCAGCAACTACAGCCACCAGCAGATCAACCAGAAATCAAATATATATAACGCTACTGTAGGCGTAAGTAAGCCGTTTGGATTCTCCTATGGCTATTTTCTAGCCAAGTATTAAAGCACACTACTATGCCAGATGAGATGACGCTGAGTTATGAAAAAAATAAACGTAAAATAAAAAAGGAAATGGCAGACTGTGCCTAATTGAAATACAACCCCGGGCCCTAATAAATTTTCCCACTTCGGTCTTTGCGATGGATATGTGCGTCACTAAGCGCAAAACACAGTGGTCGCAAGTCTCACTCCAAATTGCTCACAATTTGCTAGTAGATGCACTGCAGCAACTACAGCCACCAGCAGATCAACCAGAAATCAAATATATATAACGCTACTGTAGGCGTAAGTAAGCCGTTTGGATTCTCCTATGGCTATTTTCTAGCCAAGTATTAAAGCACACTACTATGCCAGATGAGATGACGCTGAGTTATGAAAAAAATAAACGTAAAATAAAAAAGGAAATGGCAGACTGTGCCTAATTGAAATCCAACCCTGGGCCCTAATAAATTTTCCCACTTCGGTCTTTGCGATGGATATGTGCGTCACTAAGCGCAAAACACAGTGGTCGCAAGTCTCACTCCAAATTGCTCACAATTTGCGAGTAGATGCACTGCAGCAACTACAGCCACCAGCAGATCAACCAGAAATCAAATATATATAACGCTACTGTAGGCGTAAGTAAGCCGTTTGGATTCTCCTATGGCTATTTTCTAGCCAAGTATTAAAGCACACTACTATGCCAGATGAGATGACGCTGAGTTATGAAAAAAATAAACGTAAAATAAAAAAGGAAATGGCAGACTGTGCCTAATTGAAATACAACCCCGGGCCCTAATAAATTTTCCCACTTCGGTCTTTGCGATGGATATGTGCGTCACTAAGCGCAAAACACAGTGGTCGCAAGTCTCACTCCAAATTGCTCACAATTTGCTAGTAGATGCACTGCAGCAACTACAGCCACCAGCAGATCAACCAGAAATCAAATATATATAACGCTACTGTAGGCGTAAGTAAGCCGTTTGGATTCTCCTATGGCTATTTTCTAGCCAGGTATTTAAGCACACTACTATGCCAGATGAGATGACGCTGAGTTATGAAAAAAATAAACGTAAAATAAAAAAGGAAATGGCAGACTGTGCCTAATTGAAATACAACCCCGGGCCCTAATAAATTTTCCCACTTCGGTCTTTGCGATGGATATGTGCGTCACTAAGCGCAAAACACAGTGGTCGCAAGTCTCACTCCAAATTGCTCACAATTTGCTAGTAGATGCACTGCAGCAACTACAGCCACCAGCAGATCAACCAGAAATCAAATATATATAACGCTACTGTAGGCGTAAGTAAGCCGTTTGGATTCTCCTATGGCTATTTTCTAGCCAAGTATTAAAGCACACTACTATGCCAGATGAGATGACGCTGAGTTATGAAAAAAATAAACGTAAAATAAAAAAGGAAATGGCAGACTGTGCCTAATTGAAATACAACCCTGGGCCCTAATAAATTTTCCCACTTCGGTCTTTGCGATGGATATGTGCGTCACTAAGCGCAAAACACAGTGGTCGCAAGTCTCACTCCAAATTGCTCACAATTTGCTAGTAGATGCACTGCAGCAACTACAGCCACCAGCAGATCAACCAGAAATCAAATATATATAACGCTACTGTAGGCGTAAGTAAGCCGTTTGGATTCTCCTATGGCTATTTTCTAGCCAAGTATTAAAGCACACTACTATGCCAGATGAGATGACGCTGAGTTATGAAAAAAATAAACGTAAAATAAAAAAGGAAATGGCAGACTGTGCCTAATTGAAATCCAACCCTGGGCCCTAATAAATTTTCCCACTTCGGTCTTTGCGATGGATATGTGCGTCACTAAGCGCAAAACACAGTGGTCGCAAGTCTCACTCCAAATTGCTCACAATTTGCGAGTAGATGCACTGCAGCAACTACAGCCACCAGCAGATCAACCAGAAATCAAATATATATAACGCTACTGTAGGCGTAAGTAAGCCGTTTGGATTCTCCTATGGCTATTTTCTAGCCAAGTATTAAAGCACACTACTATGCCAGATGAGATGACGCTGAGTTATGAAAAAAATAAACGTAAAATAAAAAAGGAAATGGCAGACTGTGCCTAATTGAAATACAACCCCGGGCCCTAATAAATTTTCCCACTTCGGTCTTTGCGATGGATATGTGCGTCACTAAGCGCAAAACACAGTGGTCGCAAGTCTCACTCCAAATTGCTCACAATTTGCTAGTAGATGCACTGCAGCAACTACAGCCACCAGCAGATCAACCAGAAATCAAATATATATAACGCTACTGTAGGCGTAAGTAAGCCGTTTGGATTCTCCTATGGCTATTTTCTAGCCAGGTATTTAAGCACACTACTATGCCAGATGAGATGACGCTGAGTTATGAAAAAAATAAACGTAAAATAAAAAAGGAAATGGCAGACTGTGCCTAATTGAAATACAACCCCGGGCCCTAATAAATTTTCCCACTTCGGTCTTTGCGATGGATATGTGCGTCACTAAGCGCAAAACACAGTGGTCGCAAGTCTCACTCCAAATTGCTCACAATTTGCTAGTAGATGCACTGCAGCAACTACAGCCACCAGCAGATCAACCAGAAATCAAATATATATAACGCTACTGTAGGCGTAAGTAAGCCGTTTGGATTCTCCTATGGCTATTTTCTAGCCAAGTATTAAAGCACACTACTATGCCAGATGAGATGATGCTGAGTTATGAAAAAAATAAACGTAAAATAAAAAAGGAAATGGCAGACTGTGCCTAATTGAAATACAACCCCGGGCCCTAATAAATTTTCCCACTTCGGTCTTTGCGATGGATATGTGCGTCACTAAGCGCAAAACACAGTGGTCGCAAGTCTCACTCCAAATTGCTCACAATTTGCTAGTAGATGCACTGCAGCAACTACAGCCACCAGCAGATCAACCAGAAATCAAATATATATAACGCTACTGTAGGCGTAAGTAAGCCGTTTGGATTCTCCTATGGCTATTTTCTAGCCAAGTATTAAAGCACACTACTATGCCAGATGAGATGACGCTGAGTTATGAAAAAAATAAACGTAAAATAAAAAAGGAAATGGCAGACTGTGCCTAATTGAAATCCAACCCTGGGCCCTAATAAATTTTCCCACTTCGGTCTTTGCGATGGATATGTGCGTCACTAAGCGCAAAACACAGTGGTCGCAAGTCTCACTCTAAATTGCTCACAATTTGCTAGTAGATGCACTGCAGCAACTACAGCCACCAGCAGATCAACCAGAAATCAAATATATATAACGCTACTGTAGGCGTAAGTAAGCCGTTTGGATTCTCCTATGGCTATTTTCTAGCCAAGTATTAAAGCACACTACTATGCCAGATGAGATGACGCTGAGTTATGAAAAAAATAAACGTAAAATAAAAAAGGAAATGGCAGACTGTGCCTAATTGAAATACAACCCCGGGCCCTAATAAATTTTCCCACTTCGGTCTTTGCGATGGATATGTGCGTCACTAAGCGCAAAACACAGTGGTCGCAAGTCTCACTCCAAATTGCTCACAATTTGCTAGTAGATGCACTGCAGCAACTACAGCCACCAGCAGATCAACCAGAAATCAAATATATATAACGCTACTGTAGGCGTAAGTAAGCCGTTTGGATTCTCCTATGGCTATTTTCTAGCCAAGTATTAAAGCACACTACTATGCCAGATGAGATGACGCTGAGTTATGAAAAAAATAAACGTAAAATAAAAAAGGAAATGGCAGACTGTGCCTAATTGAAATACAACCCCGAGGCCTAATAAATTTTCCCACTTCGGTCTTTGCGATGGATATGTGCGTCACTAAGCGCAAAACACAGTGGTCGCAAGTCTCACTCCAAATTGCTCACAATTTGCTAGTAGATGCACTGCAGCAACTACAGCCACCAGCAGATCAACCAGAAATCAAATATATATAACGCTACTGTAGGCGTAAGTAAGCCGTTTGGATTCTCCTATGGCTATTTTCTAGCCAAGTATTAAAGCACACTACTATGCAAGATGAGATGACACTGAGTTATTAAAAAAATAAACGTAAAATAAAAAGAAACTGGCAGACTGTGCCTAATTGAAATCAAACCCCTAATAAATTTTCCCACTTTGGTGTTTGAGGTGGATATGTGTGTCACTAAGAGCTAAACACAACGGTAGCAAGTCCCCCTGCTAATTCCTCACAATATGGTACTAGCTGCACTACTAGTGCCAGCAAGCCCAGCCACAAGCAAATAAAAAAAAAAAGTATAACGTTATTGTAGCCCTAAGAAGGGCTGTTGGGTTGTTGTAGAATCACTCCTGCCTAACAGTAAGCTAATAGAACACCCTAACGCTTTCCCTGACCAGCAGTAGCTCTCTCCCTAGCGGCATCCAGACAGAGAATGATCCGAGCAGCGCGGGCAGCGGCTAGTCTATCCCAGGGTCACCTGATCTGGCCAGCCAACCACTGCTATCGACGTGTAAGGGTACCACGTCATGCTGGGTGGAGTGCAGAGTCTCCTGGCTTGTGATTGGCTCTGTTTCTGGCCGCCAAAAAGCAAAACGGCGGGAGCTGCCATTTTCTCGAGCGGGCGAAATACTCGTCCGAGCAACGAGCAGTTACGAGTACGCTAATGCTCGATCGAGCATTAAGCTCGGACGAGTATGTTCGCTCATCTCTAGATTTAACACATGGGCCAGGCATGGCACATGTGTCAGTCTGCCGAGTTGCAGAGCCGCCACCAGGTTACGGCCGTTGTCACACACAACCATGCCTGGTTTCAGGTTCAGCGGTGCCAGCCACAGATCAGTCTGCGCCGTGATGCCCTGTAATAGTTCTTGGGCGGTGTGCCTTTTATCGCCTAGGCTCAGCAGTTTGAGCACCGCCTGCTGTCGCTTAGCGATGGCACTGCTGCTGTGCCTAGAGCTAGCGACTGATTGCGCCATGCCCACGGATGGTAGTTCGGAGGAGGAGGTGGAGGAGGGGTGGGAGGAGGAGGAGGCATAGTAGGCCTGAAAGACCTGGACCAAGGTAGGCCCCGCAATCCTCGGCGTCGGCAGTATATGACCAGCCGCAGGGTCAGACTCGGTCCCAGCCTCCACCAAGTTAACCCAATGTGCCGTCAGCGATATATAGTGGCCCTGCCCGACAGCACTCGTCCACGTGTCCGTGGTCAGGTGTACCTTGTCAGAAACGGCGTTGGTCAGGGCACGGATGATGTTGTCTGACACGTGCTGGTGCAGGGCTGGGACGGCACATCAGGAAAAGTAGTGCCGGCTGGGGACTGAATACCGAGGGGCGGCCGCCGCCATGAGGTTGCGAAAGGCCTCGGTCTCTACTAGCCTATAGGGCAGCATCTCCAGGCTAAGCAATCTGGAGATGTGGACTTTAAGGGCTTGGGCGTGCGGGTGGGTTGCACTATATTTACGTTTCCGCTCCAGCGTCTGGGGTATGGATTGCTGAACGCTGGTGGATGCTGTGAAGGATCGTGGAGGCGACGATGGGGTTTTTGTGCCAGGGTCCTGGGCAGGGGGCTGACTATCAGCTGACACAGGGGAAGGAGCAGTGGTGTGCACGGCCGGAGGTGAACGGGCTTGGTGCCACTGAGTGGGGTGTTTAGCATTCATATGCCTGCACATACTGGTGGTAGTTAAGCTAGTAGTGGTGGAACCCCTGCTGATCCTGGTATGGCAAAGGTTGCACACCACAGTCCGTCGGTCATCCGGTGTTTCCTTAAAGAACCACCAGACTTCTGAAAATCTAGCCCTCGCCGCGGGAGCCCTCACCACAGGAGCTTCACTACGTGACACATTTGGCGCTGATGCACCTGCTCTGGCCCTGCCTCTCCGTCTGGCCCCACCACTGCCTCTTCCAACCTGTTCTGGTCGAGGACTCTCCTCCGTCTCAGAAGCACTGTGTTCACCCGGCCTCTCAACCCAGTTTGGGTCTGTCACCTCATCATCCTCCGATCCCTCAGTCTGCTCCCCCCTCGGACTTCCTGCCCTGACAACAACTTCACCACTGTCTGACAACCGTGTCTCCTCATCGTCGGACACCTCTTTACACACTTCTTCCACTACGTCAAGAAGGTCATCATCACCCACAGACTGCAACTGGTGGAAAACCTGGGCATCGGAAAATTGCTCAGCAGCAACCGGACAAGTGGTTTGTGACTGTGGGAAGGGTCCAGAAAACAGTTCCTCAGAGTATGCCGGTTCAAATGCCAAATTTTCCTGGGAGGGGGCAGACTGGGGGGGAGGAGGCTGAGGTGCAGGAGCTGGAGGAGTGCCGATTTCGGTGACATGGGTGGACTGCGTGGAAGACTGACTGGTGGACAAATTGCTCGAAGCATTGTCGGCAATCCACGACATCACCTGTTCGCACTGTTCTGGCCTCAACAGTGCTCTACCACCAGTCCCAGTAACTTCAGACATGAACCTAGGGAGTGTAGCTCTGCGGCGTTCCCCTGCTCCCTCATCAGCAGGTGGTGTCTCACCCCGCCCAGGACCACGTCCTCTGACCCCTGCAGTAGTTGGACGCCCACGTCCCCGCCCTCGTCATCTACCCCTAGCCCTCGGGTTAAACATTTTGAAAATGAAAGTTATAACTTTAATTTTTTTTTAACTTTTTTTTGTGTTTTTTTGTGTTTTTTTTTTGTGTGTTTTTTAGTTTTTAAAATCAAACGATGCTATCCTATTGCTATGGCTATTTTCTAGCCAAGTATGAAAGCACACTGCTATGCCAGATGAGATGACGCTGAGTTACGAAAAAATAAACGTAAAATAAAAAGTAAATGGCAGACTGTGCCTAATTGAAATCAAACCCCTAATAAATTTTCCCACTTCGGTCTTTGCGATGGATATGTGCGTCACTAAGCGCTAAACACAACGGTCGCAAGTCTCACTACAAATTCCTCACAATATGGTAGTAGATGCACTACAGCAAGGACAGCCACCAGCAGATCAACCAGAAATAAAATATATATAATGCTACTGTAGGCCTAAGTAAGCCGTTTGGATTCTCCTATGGCTATTTTCTAGCCAAGTATGAAAGCACACTGCTATGCTAGATGAGATGACGCTGAGTTATTAAAAAAATAAACGTAAAATAAAAAGAAACTGGCAGACTGTGCCTAATTGAAATCAAACCCCTAATAAATTTTCCCACTTCGGTCTTTGCGATGGATATGTGCGTCAGTAAGCGCTAAACACAACGGTCGCAAGTCTCACTACAAATTCCTCACAATATGGTAGTAGATGCACTACAGCAAGGACAGCCACCAGCAGATCAACCAGAAATAAAATATATATAACGCTATTGTAGGCCTAAGTAAGTCGTTTGGATTCTCCTATGGCTATTTTCTAGCCAAGTATGAAAGCACACTGCTATGCCAGATGAGATGACGCTGAGTTATGAAAAAATAAACGTAAAATAAAAAGTAAATGGCAGACTGTGCCTAATTGAAATCAAACCCCTAATAAATTTTCCCACTTCGGTCTTTGCGATGGATATGTGCGTCACTAAGCGCTAAACACAACGGTCGCAAGTCTCACTACAAATTCCTCACAATATGGTAGTAGATGCACTGCAGCAAGGACAGCCACCAGCAGATCAACCAGAAATAAAATATATAACGCTATTGTAGGCCTAAGTAAGCCGTTTGGATTCTCCTATGGCTATTTTCTAGCCAAGTATGAAAGCACACTGCTATGCCAGATGAGATGACGCTGAGTTATGAAAAAATAAACGTAAAATAAAAAGTAAATGGCAGACTGTGCCTTATTGAAGTCAAACCCCTAATAAATTTTCCTACTTCGGTCTTTGCGATGGATATGTGCGTCACTAAGCGCTAAACACAAAGGTCGCAAGTCTCACTACAAATTCCTCACAATATGGTAGTAGATGCACTGCAGCAAGGACAGCCACCAGCAGATCAACCAGAAATAAAATATATAACGCTATTGTAGGCCTAAGTAAGCCGTTTGGATTCTCCTATGGCTATTTTCTAGCCAAGTATGAAAGCACACTGCTATGCCAGATGAGATGATGCTAAGTTATGAAAAAATAAACGTAAAATAAAAAGTAAATGGCAGACTGTGCCTAATTGAAATCAAACCCCTAATAAATTTTCCCACTTCGGTCTTTGCGATGGATATGTGCGTCACTAAGCGCTAAACACAACGGTCGCAAGTCTCACTACAAATTCCTCACAATATGGTAGTAGATGCACTGCAGCAAGGACAGCCACCAGCAGATCAACCAGAAATAAAATATATATAACGCTATTGTAGGCCTAAGTAAGTCGTTTGGATTCTCCTATGGCTATTTTCTAGCCAAGTATGAAAGCACACTGCTATGCCAGATGAAATGACGCTGAGTTATGAAAAAATAAACGTAAAATAAAAAGTAAATGGCAGACTGTGCCTAATTGAAATCAAACCCCTAATAAATTTTCCCACTTCGGTCTTTGCGATGGATATGTGCGTCACTAAGCGCTAAACACAACGGTCGCAAGTCTCACTACAAATTCCTCACAATATGGTAGTAGATGCACTGCAGCAAGGACAGCCACCAGCAGATCAACCAGAAATAAAATATATAACGCTATTGTAGGCCTAAGTAAGCCGTTTGGATTCTCCTATGGCTATTTTCTAGCCAAGTATGAAAGCACACTGCTATGCCAGATGAGATGACGCTGAGTTATGAAAAAATAAACGTAAAATAAAAAGTAAATGGCAGACTGTGCCTAATTGAAATCAAACCCCTAATAAATTTTCCTACTTCGGTCTTTGCGATGGATATGTGCGTCACTAAGCGCTAAACACAACGGTCGCAAGTCCCCCTGCAAATTCCTCACAATATGGTACTAGCTGCAAATAAAAAAAAAAAAAGGATAACGTTATTGTAGCCCTAAGAAGGGCTTTTGGGTTCTTGTAGAATCTCTCCTGCCTAACACTATTCTAATTGAACAGCCTAACGCTTTCCCTGACCAGCAGCAGCTCTCTCCCTAGCGGCATCCAGACACAGAATGATCCGAGCAGCGCAGGCAGGGGCTAGTCTATTCCAGGGTCACCTGATCTGGCCAGCCAACCACTGCTATCGACGTGTAAGGGTACCACGTCATGCTGGGTGGAGTGCAGAGTCTCCTGGCTTGTGATTGGCTCTGTTTCTGGCCGCCATAAAGCAAAACGGCGGGAGTTGACATTTTCTTGAGCGGGCGAAGTATTCGTCCGAGCAACGAGCAGTTTCGAGTACGCTAATGCTCGAACGAGCATCAAGCTCGGACGAGTATGTTCGCTCATCTCTATTCACTACCTTTCAATGGATTTGTTTTATTTATCTTACATTTCCAGCTGTTTAGACCAAAGTTTTTCCCAACTGGGTCGAATACTAGACAGCGCTGCCCTCTCTAACATCACTATCTTGAAAAACATTTCAGGTTAAAAACATTTTTACAAGTTCATTTTACACAGTAAAAAGGCATTAAAACTTTTTTGATCTAAAATGCTTTTTGTAGAAACACCAAAAGGTGAGAACATTTTGACAAATGGACAAAACTGCTGATTGAAATTCCTTTTTTTTCTTTTCGAAAGACATTTTTTATTTTTAAACCAAAGAAAACTTGAACTGTCTTTTGGTTGCAATATGAAGACAATATAACCAAAAACATTATATAAAGAGCCCTTTCTCTAAAATGTCACACAAATGTCTCAAGTCAATTATTTTAATTTTCTAAGTTTTCCTTAATTATGGTTTTGTCTGAAATTTTTGGCACAAAAAATGTTGCAAATTTTGGACAATTTGAAATGATAAATATCATTTGCAACATTTAGCACATCTGGAATAGAAGATAAATGTGTCTTACTGATGAAAAGCAAATGTCCGACGGACATTTCAAGATGTCCACAAAAAGGCAAAAAAATTACAATATGCCAAAAAAGTCTAGAAAAATAAAGACAAATGACCCCTTTATGAGTCCAAAGGAAGGAAATGCTTTATTCTTCTTCATTAGATCTGCCTCAGAAAAAAGGACAAATCCATATATTTGTCTATGAATACAGACAGCAGGTTAAAAAATCCAGGTCTTTTTTTATAACTCGCAGTATAATAGAGAATAAAGTATTATTTTTGTGGTGAAGGCAGCAGACTTTATGAACATAGTGTAGGGCAGGGTTATTATTCATACTGGCTTTTGTGAAAAACAAAATGCTGGTAAATGCTGGTGCCATGGTGCAGAGTGAATTGGTAAGAAGAGGCACTGGAGTTGTGTGAATATGCTCCTTTGCTTCACAATTACAGCATCCACTGTTTGCAACAAATATTGTTAGAACCAAACAATAAATGTAAAATTGCTAGATAATCTCATATAGAAGATAGGTATTTTATAATTGCCCCAAGTAGAAAATGCTGCAATGATTGTTCTCTGTGCTGACAGACAATGTCACAGAATTATGTTTGAAGTGTTTATAGAATGAGTTATCAGTGGTCACTTTTGTGGCATTAAAATAGGATATATCAAATTTAGCAATCTGCTCCTCATTTTTACTGCATGTGCCAAAAAGACCTGCCAACACTTGCTATCTGCTAAAGTTTCTGCTTGGCATCTGAATGCAGCATGTCATTGTAGCCAATAGTGTTGTACTTGTATTTGTATGTTATGACACGGTTTGCATTTTGCCTTTTTACTTAGCAGATTGTCTCAATACCAAACACTGCCAGATACATACAACTCAAAATAATGGGGGAGTCATGCATTCATAGCAGGTTATTTACTAACAAATGACAGCTAATAGACATAATGCTATCCTTACAGAATGAGCAGCAAGAATTTAGTGTATAGGCATTACAACTTTATAGAAAATCTATGTTTTAAAATAACAACATTATGCATTTTGGAAGGCGCAGAGTAAAACAGGGAAATACAAAGTTCTCTAAGGGTTAAAAAAAATGATGTTCCACTCAGGGATGAATCTAGCCTTTTTTGCTGCTTAGAGCCAAAATTTAAAAGGGACCTTTCATCAGGAGCCCTTTTTCTGGCTCCTCATGTCCTCAATAGTTGCTTAAAAAAATTGTAAAATAGTAAAATTGGCATTTTTTCTTAAAAAAAAAATAAAAGTTAGATCAAAGTTTACCTTTTTGTATGCAGAGTTCCATGGGATTAGCCAGTGAGGGGTGGTTCCCACCCATTCTCGAGAAACTGTTCCCTCATACATGGATTTTAAATAAAAAAAAACCTCCTGTATCCCCATATCTCCTCCCCCCATTGCTTCCCCCTCAGGACATCATGCATGTCTACCTCACTCTTCAATGGCCACTCCCATGGGGCAAGGGACACAGCTCTGCATTCAGAAAGGTAAACTTTAATCCAATGTATTTTTAATTAGGAAAAAGCCAGTTTTGCTATAAAAACACTTTGGCAACGTGTACACTATTGTCTATGGGTACATGGGGGAGCCAGAAAAAGGGTTTCCTTTTATTAAGGGCCCCCTCCCCAGCAGCCTATCCCTGATTCCCTGCTATATAAATTTATATATTTATTTAAATCTATAAAAAGCATCTACAACCTGATCAGAAAATGCTGACAACATTACAACAATTGAGAACATCCCCACACAGCGCCACCAGATCACTGACACTTTGTGACTGACACTACACATACTAATGCTGTCTCACAATAATGTTGGTCAATTAATCTCCTTAAGGACCAAGTCACTTCTGTATTGCAGCATATTACATAGTCGGCATAAGCATTTTTTGGTACACCTTTAACATGGGATGAGCAACACAATGCTTTCAGACTCTTCATGACTGAGCACCCCTTCCATGCAGAAATTTGATGTTTCATGAAGACTAGTGCACCGCGCTACAACAAGGGTCACATGTGACTCAAATGTGGTGCAGACACTTTTTAAAATACCTGTGAGCTTGCACTAGAAAAACGTACAAAGTCCGACAGAAAAGTGGCTCATGGCCCTTATTAAGTGTGCCCCAAAAAAGTTTTATACACATACATTCGCTTTTATATACTCGTATATATATATATATATGCTGTTTATACTGTCTTTATGTGTGTTTTTGCTATATGTATGTGTATATGGTGTGTTTATTCTGCATGTATGTGTATACACACAAACGCAACGCATTCACTCACACAGCATATACATATATATAAATATATACACATGTGTATATATATATATATATATATATATGTATGCCGACTGTACATACATATATAGATATACATACATAGATACATAGATACACACAAAATAAATAGATCTAGATATACAAAAAGTTACTTGCTGTTTTGATTGGCTGGGCAGGGGAAAGTGTCGGCAGACAGACTGCTGGCTGGGCAGTTGGATGGGCGGGAGTTTGGGTGACTGTAGCAACCGGCGGGAGCTCCGTGCCATTGGTATTTGTGTTGGGGTAGAGAGGAATCTGGGTGTTTCTTTCATCAGGTGGAAGAGAGGGTGGGCAGCAGGCCATTGACATCTTTGAAGGGGCGCTAGCTTCACCGTCGGGCATGAGGGAGGGAAGGTTTCTGTTTTGCGGCGGGAGAAGTTTGTAAGCGGGAGAGTGGGTAGCGTCAGGTGGGTGGGTGGGTGGACCTGGTCAGCACAGCAGGCCCCATTACATTGTGGGTAGCGGGGCCCCTGTTACTGCTGTGCTTTATCGGTCAGCAGGGAGAAAGGGCACTGACTGATAAATTCTCTGCCATCCATTCCAGGCCCCTGAGAAGCACGGGCCCCGTAGCAGCAGCTATGGCTGCAATGGCGGTTGTTACACCACTGAGCCCACTATTCACATGTTATAATTGCCGGAAAAAATAACTTATCCAGGTCTTTGCCATATGAGCGCATTTCCTCCTTTTTCTCTTTCAGTGTCTACAATTGTTTTCATTAAAGAACACCTCATGTAACTAATAAAACCTGTGATTAGTGATCTGCAATGGGCAGTGATCAGGGAGACTGCAATAGATTTTGGGGAAGACACTTGTAATATTATTTAACTTTTGTTTTTGTTTTTCTGGTTTATTGCAAATAGCTGAAAGGTTGTTAATTTAGCTAATACACCTAATTTAGAATAGGGCTTAAAAAGATTATGAAGCTGGAAGCAGCACCCTAGTAGGCTAATGGATTCTACAGGGCAAAGAAGAGAGACATGATTTCCTTTCCAATTTGTTTTCTAGACAACATCATGATTTATTGATAATTTATTTATGAATTGTCTTAAAAAAAAGCAATACCCTCCATTTTGAAAACATGTTTTTATTGATTTATTTTATAAACCTACAATTGGAAAATACCAAACAGTGGGTCAAAACTTTTTCGCAAAAAGAACCATATAGTTGGCTATCAGTATGTAAGTGTTCTCTGGGCCTTGCATAATCTAAGCCAATGTAATCCTACTGCACTAGCTACATATAACACACATCACTTCCTATCGCAATATACCAGAAATCCAGCAATTATTAGAGATACCTCGGAGAGAAAATGAATACAGTACAGGTAATTGGCAATGCGACTTCAGTACATTCTCTTTTCTGCAAGGTGATTTATTATTGCCCATTTTTGTAATGAACCTAATAACATTTTATATTTTTGCTGTTGTTTGATGGGTGGGTGAACAATGACATAATTAAGGCTAGAAAATAAAAAAGGGACAAAATGTAGAAATTGATTGCGACAGGCTTAGTGTTTATGTGACTAATGAAATAGTCCAGGAACAGAAAATCAAACTAATGCAATTTCCAAACTGACAGATTTTACATTATGAAAGATATATGTAGTTGTAGAATTGATGTTCAGGCCTTTGTTAAGCTATAAGATTAAAAAATACTTAGCTCAAATGGTGCAGTTCTAGCTTAGTCTTATTAGATTTTTTTACATTAGAACCTAGAAGCATTTATGCTTGAAATAGACTTTGACGTGGTTTTTCAGTAAATAACCTCTAGATTGTCAGTAATGGCCTCAAAATTGAGGATGTTACAAATGAAATGCCCCCCTCTGGTACAAGATTGAATATTTTCATTTTATATAACATAGAAAAGTAAAGTTGCAAGTATAAGTTTACTATTGAGCATGTTCCCTATAGCCACAAGTGTATAGTAGATGCCAAGTAGACTGTAGATGGCAAAGAATGTATAATGACAAGGTAAACTAAAAATGGAATCTAGCTAGAGGCTTTAAAGGGAACCTGCAATCCAAATTTTCACATCAAATCTAACATGCTGTTATTTCTAAATTATTCCTTTCTGTAGCTGCAATGTTAGAAAAATCAGTTTGCAAATTTATATGCAACCGACCTGAGGTAAGTCAAATCACAGTGAGTGCTGCATATTCATTGTTCCCTAAAACTGCCCTGCCTCCCTGTTCCTGGTTGACAGGTCTCACGGCTACCATCATGCTGCCTGTATAGAACTAGTAGTCTTCCAATATTCAACTAAAGACATATACAGATGCCTTTACTTCCCCCTGCTTACCTCTGTGAGGCTCAAGAGAATTTCCGAGTATGAGTTGAGAAGGGGAAAGAAGCTTTGTGTGTGACTTAGCTATGCTACATCATTTACCACTCCCTCAGGAAGTTGGGGTTTGAGAGTGATGCTGGCTATATGAAGAGAGATCAACCTTGTTCTTTACTCTTCCGTCAGGAATTCTCTTCAGCCGAGTTAGCAATGTAGGGCTCAGTGAGTAGACAGGGTAGTTTGACTGTATACTGCAGCTACCCGCCTCCATGACTGGAACATCGATGAGCATCTTTTTAAAAGAATGATGGCTCTAATCCCATTGATAGAGGCATCAGTGGGACATGTATAAAGACATCTAAAATGTACTGTATGTGCTTTGTGGGGAGGTTCTTGGTTACAGATTCTCTTTAGGAATTAAGGCATACCAAAACCCTGAAAGCCAATTCTTTAAATTTCATACATTCATGTTATGGGGAAAAGTAGTACATTTTGTAAAAAAATTTGTGAAGGAAAACAGACAATAACCAATGTGAGCGATGATGTAAGCCAACACCTGGGAGTGGAGTCTAAGTGGCAACCGGTATTCACCAGAGCCCATTGTAAGGCGGGTTGGATTTGCTACACGGGATACCGGTGCTGCCAATGTGAGGTACAGAATAGGCAAGCAGAATCGGAGTCATGGTCAGGCAGAAGGTCAAGACAGGTGGCAAGGAATCAAGGTCAGGAACATAAACAGGAGGTCACAATGAATAGTTTACAGGAATCGCAACTGAAAAGCTTACTCTAAAGCCATGAGGCACAAAGATCTGGCAGACGTGGTTCGGCTTGTAGGATATTCCAGTTTTTAGAGAGGATGGCACGGATTTCAGACCATTGATTGTTATATGTGGCAATCACACCTAAGTGGAATTCAGACGTCTTGTTTTTGGTGGTCAGGAGGTCCTCTCTCCTCGAGTCACGGGCCCGAATATAGGCATTTGAAATTGTTTTTCTAGGGTACCCTCTGTTCCGAAGTCTCCCTGTCAGTTCTGATGCGTTCTTACGGAAATCTTCCTGTAGGGTGCAGTTTCTTTTTATTCGGATGAATTGTCCCACAGAGATGCCAGTTTTTAAATGGTCCGGATGAAAGCTGCTGTGATGTAGCAGGCTGTTGGTAGCCGTCTTCTTGCGGTAGAGATTCGTAGTTAGCCCGCCGTTTGACTTGGTGATCTTCAAATCTAAAAAGTTGACCTTGTCCTGTGAAAAATCAGATGTTAATATGATATTCCATGGGTTATCATTAAGCTCATAGATAAATTCTTGGCACTCTTCCAGAGATCCGTCCCATAATAACAAGATATCGTCAATGAATCTATGCCAACTTTTGACATGCCGTTGGAATTTATTCGATGGGTACACGTGCTCGCCCTCCCACCATCCCAAAAAAAGGTTGGCATAGGAGGGCGCGCACCGTGCACCCATCGCTGTTCCCGATATTTGTTTGTAGAACCGACGATCGAAAGTAAAATAATTATGTCTCAGGACATATTCTAGGGGGTCAAGTAAAAAAGAATCATGCCTTCTATCACCTGTGCTGAATTTGTCCAGGAAATATCCGGCTGCCGTGACCCCATCTTCATGTGCAATATTGGTGTAAAGGGATTCCACATCTAGTGTCACCAGCCACGTGTTGGTTGAAGTCTGGGTGTGTTGAATTTTCTGGATGAGATCAGTCGAATCTCGGGTATATGAAGGCAAAGTCAGGACCAAGGTCTGCAAGAAATAATCAACGTAACTACATGCTTTTTCACAAAGTCCCCCTATTCCTGACACTATAGGGCGTCCCGGTGGGCAGGTTAAGGACTTATGGATCTTGGGCAGCATGTAGAATGTGGGGACCTTGGGATTGTTTACCAACATAAAATCATATTCTTTCTTCACAATAATTCCGTATTGCAATGCAGAGTCCAGGAGTCGTTTCAGTTTTCAAGGGAGTAATGCATAATACCGTTGATTGTCCAGTTGTCGTTTTGCCTCAGTCAAGTATAACTCGATTGGCCATAGGACAATGTTACCCCCCTTATCGGCCTACAAAGTGAGGGCAGGGGAGTGAGGCTGCAGTGTCCGCATAGGGGGCACAGAGGTGCATGTGTGCCGGTGACCCGGGACATGGGTCGCAGGAGCACAAGTGGCACATTCTACTTTGATGGCCTTGAATGTGAGAGCAAAGTCTGATGAGAGACCCTCTTAAAAACAATAGTGATCATAAGAACTATACGGTTAAATAAATGATTCTATCCTCAAGGGGTTAAAGTAACTTAAAATGTTTATTTCCTCAAAGAGTCGAAGTGGATTTATTATATGAACAAATGATGTTATACAGCAAAAGCAAAATGAACAATGAAACCATAAAACATTAAGAGTTTTTCTTTTGTTTTTCTCTTTTGGTGTTGGGATGAATGGTGGAAAATGTCTTTATTTATGATTCTTTTTCTTTGCAGAAAGCTTCTTATTGCCGCTCTACACTCCTTTCCCCTGGCTTTTTCTGCTAAATATCCACACAAAAGTAAAACAATACATATTTTTTTAGGAACTGTGTTAACATTGAGGATATGGTATCATCTATAGAACAATTCATTTTACAAACTTGATGACCACATTTTATTTGCCTGCTAATGACCAGTGTCACTTTTTGTTATTTTTTCTGCTAATGGAAGCCCTCAACTATTTAGACACCAGGTAATATGCCTTGGCACTAAAACATTTTCAAACAACCTAATGTTGGGATTGACACATTAGAAGGGTTGTTGTATTTTAAGATTTAAAGGGAACCTGTCACCACATTTTTCAAAATATAGCGAGTTTAAGGTTCCTATAGAGCCCTAAAAATTGTTTCCCTCACATCTCTATAAGATGGTATCTAGAGATATATAAAGTGAGTCAAGGGGTATAGCCTAATGACTTGTAAACAGGTTCACACCACAGACTGCTTGTATGGACTTCTGCTTCTCCCCATGCAGGCTATGATATCATGTGATATGATATGCTGTGATTTCATGAGATATATGCTTGTTGTACAGTTTGCTAATGTTAGAAGGAGCGATGATGTCACTCTGGTCACATGACATTACTGTTGCATGCAGAGAACGCATTGGGAGAAGCTGCTGGATTCAGTCCGAACAGCCACACCCACCTTGACTTGCTATAGACATCCTTAGCTGCCAGGTAAAATTATTAAGTTGAATATATGGGAATCTGAGGGGAACCTGACACTAGCTGTATTTGTGAAAAATGTGGTAACAAGGTCCCTATAATAAATAAGGGGGGCAGGCTGGAGAAGTCAGAGTCATTCATGTCAAGTAGCAATACTAAAATTTGTAGTGAAAACAAATGGATCATACACTGAAAATGATATCTTATTTGTAAAGTATGGTGTCTGGTGACATTCAGAAGTGACAGCCTTAGTTTGCAACTTAAAAGTGGACCAAGACCACCATTGGCAGAGCAAACATTCTTCAGTGTCAGCTGCAATGCGGTACTAGTCTCATTTATACTTACTCTATTGCTGAACAGTGGGGCAATGTATAATGCCTAAAACACCAATTAAGTAAAAAAGTTTTAAAAAAAGTTATTAAATTAAAAATAAATTAATAAATCAATAAAAGTGTCCATACGCGCCAAAACATATAAAGAGACATGATTTAGACTTTTTGCATTATATAACACAAACCCCACATATATAGTATCACCTCATTTGTAAAAAACCATAGAATAAAAGTAAATAATTATTGAACCTGTACGATGAACGCCGTGAAAAAAAAGTAAAAAAAAAAACCGCAAAAAAATTATGATTTTTACCTATTTATCCCCACAAAAAATGCAATAAAAAAGTGATAAAAAAACATATGTGCTCCAGAATTATACTGTTGCAAAGTAGAACATGTCCAGCAAATAACAAGCTATCAATCAGCTCTGTAGCCAAAAATGTAACAATGTTATGCCACTTGGAAAACGACAATGCAAATATGATAGTTTTTTTTCCCCACATTACGGTTTTATTTGGCAAATTTTGTAAAACATAAGAAAAAATATTCAAGTCTGATATCCCCGTAATCATATCAACCCATAGAATAAGGATAACATGATTATTAGGCTATAAGCCCAACAAAAAAAGTAAAAAAAATCCAGTACAGAATCAATGCTTATCTACCCCTTGCCATCAAAAGAAACTAAAACCCTGGCAGCTCCAGGGTGCTCCTTCCCTTCTGCGCCTCACTGTGCACCCATAAAACAAGTAACAGCCACATGTGGGGGTTTCTGTACTTGTATGGGGGGTTTTCTCTTTTTATCTTTTGGAAATGTGTTCAATTTAGGGCTAAATGAACGTATAACCGACAAATTCAGACAATTCTAAATTTCACCTCCATTTTGATTCAATTGCTATGAAGATCTCAAGGGGTTAACAATCTACCTAAAAGCTGTTTCTTATAGTTTGCGGGGGGCAGATTTGAAAATGGGTTGATTATGTAGGAGGTTTTTAATGTTAAATATTTAAAATTTAATTCAAAACTGTATTTATCCCCAAAATAGTCAATTCTGAAAATATGAAAAATCAATATTCGATTTTAAGCCGTGTGACATCAAAATACATTATCCAGACATTTCAAAAATTATGAAAATGTAAAGTAGACATATGGGAAATGTTATTCAGCAAGTTATTTAGGTGGTAAAACTATCTGCCTTAAAACACGATGATTTCGAATTTTGAAAATGGCAATCAGTCAACATTTACCACTAAAATGAAGTACAACATGTACAGAACCTCCACCCTCCAAACTCCAATCCATGACAATATCAGACAACCTATGGGCAAACATGATCAAGAAAGAAAACAACCACACCCTCAACATGATAAATAGAATTCTACTAAGCTTCCTTGAAAACCAGAATAAGTATCTTAACTTAGAAACTTGGAGACAAAGAGGAATCAAAACAGTAAGCGACATTCTCAACTCAAATGGTCATATAGACACTAGATTCCTACTGAATACTAGAGGCCTCCCAGCTACCGAATGCCAACAAATCACAAGGGTAAAGACTCTATATAACTCATTAAACCAAACAACTCCTAAAATCGATCCCATTTTGTTAGAATATTTAGACAAAGAAAAACCGGGGAAAAAAGGAATCTCTTTCTTCTACAATAGACTAGAAAAGAAAACAGAATTTACCAAAACTCAAAACGAACTGAAATGGGAAGAAGATCTCCAAATGAAATTTTCACCTGCAAAATGGGAAGCAGCGCTCCAAACGACTTACCTGACACTACGCTGCACCTCACACATAGAGGCCATCCTAAAAACTCACCTCAGATGGTACTTCACTCCCTCTAAACTTAACCTTATTTATCCAAACGCCTCACCAATGTGCTGGCGAGAATGCGGGTTGAGAGGAAGCTTACTACATATCCTATGGAATTGCCCCAAAATCGTACCCCTATGGAAAGCAACAACTACAATCATAAAAGAAATAACAAAAAAGGACTTTGTGCTAAACCCGGAACAAGACCTCCTACTGATAAACCTAGAAGACATCCCAAAAGAACAGAAGACGGTGATAATACACATCTTGATGGCCACAAAATTAATTATCACCAGACATTGGAAGAAGACTGAATCTCCCCACATCAACGAGATCATCAGCCAAATGAATACAACCTGCGCCTATGAAAGGATCCTGGCGCACCAGACCACAACTTTCAATAAATTTCATGACAAATGGAACCTCTGGACAGGAAGCAAACACTTCAGCACATAACCTGAGAATTTACTACAAAGCTAGTTACTGATATCAGAAATCACAGCATGCCTATTTCCCCCCCCCCCCAATCCTCTTTTTGTTAAGGGACTAAATAAGGCCCTAAAAAAGTTAAGGTCATGTAAATTACATGTTATCCCTACAAACGTCGTCATCATCAGATATGTCGAGTACGATACAATTCATATAAAAACACAAGAAGATATAAAGGTGCCATAGGAAATACAAAATCTTGTTATCTGCTAGATATTTCATTGTATAACATTGGAGTACTTGTTATGTTGTATTATGATAAAACTAATAAAAAATAATTTAAAAAAAAAAACAAAAAACATGTAGGGGAAAAAACAGTCTCAGAATTGCTTTGATAAGTAACAGTGTTCAAAAGTTGTAACCATATAAAGTGACACATATCACAATACAAAAAATGGGGCTGAGCCTTAAGCTATAAAATGGCTGCGCCCTTAAGGGGTTAAGAGCTTGGTCCATAAAACTGTGCTCATCATTGTATTGTGGGTATATTCGCTTTTTTAACTCCAAACAAAGCTTTTATTGAAAGATATGACTATGATTGACTTTGTGAGAGTGAGATGGACATCAGGGACATAAGGCCCATATAATAATTCTTTACTTATATAGATAAGCTCTATCTCCAGCTAGCTCTCCTAAAAATACATAGATCCGACGCGTTTCCTAATCTTATTCATCAGGGATCTGATACATTGTGTCTAGATTAATTAAACACGTGTAGATACAAGCACACATTCAAATAGCGTGTCCATGCATTGATGTCAGCGGCAGCGGCCGCGGAGAAACGCTGAGTATTTAAGCAGGTAGTCCCACCTTCCTGTGATGACACAGAGTGGTTAGGAACCAATGCGTAGAGCCGGATAAACCGAGCCTCCCGCAAAGGACACGCCGCTCCGCGTCAGAATGGTAAGGAGAGCTCTCCACCTATTTTAACACATATCTAATAAAAGTTATTATACTCTCTTTTTCCCTCATTTTCAGTGAACTAAATATAGAATAAACAGTAAAGGACAATTTCAAAGTAAAAGTAAGCAAAATCAGTAAACATTTCTTAAAAGCTCAGTTTACTGAAAAATAATTAAATTCCATATACTTCAAAGGCAGAAGATGATATTAGCAATTATTCTTACTGCAAATCATGGGCCAGTATCTGGCTATATTCATATTTCATATTACAAACATATACAGTCTACAAACTACAGTATGCAGAAAGAGAAAGAGGACGGAAAAGGTGAGAGCAAGAGCCTAGGATACATAGGAGTGATATACCATGCAGCAGGGTAAGGCGACGTAAGGGAAAGAGAGAACAAAAAAAGGTTGGGGTAAACTTAAGAGCTCTATAATGTTGTGGTTGAGAGATCCCTATACATAACCTCACCAATACTTAATACTTAATTACTCCCGTCACTCTTTTATCAAAGTTTGGGGTATGACTGGGTTTGTTTTTGCAGATCCATGTACTGAGAACTGGACCAGTGAGGCTCAGAGTGTCTTCTCTGAAGGGGAACTTCCCCTCTCTGGACACGCAGTATCCACTAAGACAGTTTTTCATTCCCTCACTAAGACCTATAAAGAATATATTAGATTGTGGTGGGAAATTCAAAGTTTAGAAAATTACTTGAAAAACAAGATAGTGCCTAGGGGTCTCAGAATACCAATTACCCCATCTCCGCGTTTGAAGACACCCAATATAAAAAACAGGTGGGAAGAGGAGGTCACTGCTAGCTCCTTACGTCTGATGGGTATCCTTCTTGAGGAGGAAAAGATACTATTTAAACAAACTAGTGAATTACTCCAAAGTGAGATTACAACAGTGAGAACCCTTAAGGATACGGCCAGCTTTGATAGGAAGGACAAACCCTCCAACGGACAATTGAAATATTTACATCTCAAATCAAGGAGAGAAAGCATTTTCAATTTAAACGTGATCTCCAAGAGTTTAAAGACAGGCGGGCATACGATTTTTTAGCCCAGGCACACACTCCCCCTAATACCCAAAATAAAACCGTGGCACCCTCCACTTCTGAGAGTGACACAACCGATTCTGATTACCCTGGTGGTTCCCAAGGGACAGCCAGGGAGAGTCAAAGAGGGACAAGAAGGGGTAGACCTAGGGAAAGTGGTGCCGACAACCGGGGGACTCGGTTTTTTAGCCAACAACCCCCCGATTTCGGGGTACCTCCTAAGAGAAGACCTGAGTCAGCCTGGCAAGAAGTGAGACCCGATCAAGATATCAACAATTGCATCATTAATCTCTCTCAGCATAACCTTGATGCGGCAGAGATGAATCTGCTCAGAAAGGGTCTTTCTTTTGTCCCTTTTGTATGGGTTAAAGATATACACTTATTTGCTAGGAGATTAAAATGGAGGAAGTTTTTTAAATGTAATGATCGGAAAAGATGTTTAGAGTTAGGACTCAGTGAGACTGACCTGGGAGAGTTTGATGTTATGATGGATCTCATCCAGGAATCCGAAAGAGAACCTGGGAGGGGTCCATTTACCACTCTAAAAGAAAAAAACCTTAAGTTTCCTGCAGTAGAATCCACATGTCTTGATCTTTTTGTGGATCTTGTTACGGAGGAGTTGAAACATCTCGATAGGGGCATCTTTGATCCATTCAACAACTTGAGCCCTGAAGAAAGGGTAGCCTTAGTTGACCTGGAGCACAATGATCAACTGATTATTAAACCCTCGGACAAAGGGGGAACATAGTTCTGCTCGATCGTGCAGACTATGTGAAAATGTGTGAAACAATGCTATCTGATCCAGATGGCTATCGTCCGCTTTCACACAACCCAGTGGAACAATTCTCCAAGGAACTCAGGGGCATTTTGGATGAAGCCCTACGGGACCAACTTATTAGTGGTCAGGAGTACAATTTTTTACTCCCAAAATTTCCCACCACAGCAAGCTTTTATGGCCTCCCTAAGGTCCACAAAGGCTATCCTCCCCTCAAAGGACGACCCATCGTCTCAGGGATTAATAGCCTTACCCAAAATATAAGCATCTATGTGGACCAGATTTTAAGACCTTTCACCATGAGTTTACCATCATACGTACGACCCCTGAGGAAGCGGAGGTTGGCCGCGGAACGCGTGGGACAACCTCTCCTGAGCCGTCACCCCTATCCCACACTCTCTGGTAACATATAGGCATCTTGGGCGGTATGTGTCTTGTGGGCAACTCTTTTCACTCCACGATATAGCAGGATACTCTGCACCAGTCGTGCACAGATCTCCACCACTCCATGCTGAGCCCACTGCTAGTGGACACCCCACTGCAGTTGATGCACACACATACCCAGCCGCCACACATTCATATATTCTAGCCAGTGTGTTTGTGGGATTCAACTGTGGGTGGCTCAGGTCTGGATGACCTGACAATATCTGGTGTCAGGCTCCAGGTGATCTCTCACTTATGGGTGCACTGTCTCGCATTTTTACCTTTGCTCTATGGATGTTTGTTCTATGTTCATGTTGGTAACTTAAATAAAAATTTTGTCTTTTGGCTACTTGACACATGCTTCTTCTTCATTATACCATCATATGTACATGACACCATGGACGTCCTGAGACAGCTTGAAGGGACAGTCTTAGATGAAAATACGTACCTCACTAGTCTGGATGTGGAGGCTCTCTACTCCTCCATCCCATACACTAAGGGATGTGAGGCGGTGGAGGCCTTTCTGAGTACTAGGGGGGCACAATTTCTCGGTCACAATCGGTTTGTCAGGGACCTACTTAGGTTTATTCTTGAAAAGAATGTTTTCCTCTTTGGGAATAAGCTCTTCCACCAGCTGAGCGGGACAGCTATGGGGAGCCCAATGGCCCCCGGCTACGCTTATCTCTACCTCGGCTGGTGGGAGGACCGCATAGTTTTCTCGGAGGAATACACCAGATGGACATCATGCATGCCCATCTGGCTTCGGTATATCGACAATATACTCATTGTGTGGTCATCTACTCCCGCAAATTTTCATGACTTTGTTTGAGCCTTGAACATGAATGATCTGGGCTTAGCGAAATTCATGAAAGTTATATTGCATTTCTGGATATACGCATCTCTAAGACTCCAGATGGCCAATTACAAACAGGGGTACATAGCAAGGAAACGGAGACGAACAGTCTATTATGGTATGAGAGCTGTCACCATACTTTCCTTAAAAAGGGAATACCAAAGGGACAGTTACTCAGATTGCGGTGGGAGCCGTCTATATGTTGTCAAGCCCCTGTCCAATCAACTATGTGGGAAAAACATATCGCCCAATCAAAGTGAGAATACAGGAACATGTAGGGGGTATTAGGAATCAACGCAACACCACTGTGGCAAGACATTTTGCCAAATGGCACCACAGTGACCCAAAACTCCTACGCTTCCAGGTCATAGAAAAGGTCAGACCCCCCAAACGGGAAGGAAACTGGGACATGTTGATTCAGCAAAAGGAGGCCAGATGGATTTACACCTTAAACACAGTGGAACCAAATGACCTCAATGAGAACCTGTCTTTCGTCAGTTTTCTGTGACTTCCCTGCTCCTGTATTGGTGAGGTTATGTATAGGGATCTCTCAACCACAACATTATAGATCTCTTAAGTTTACCCCAACCTTTTTTTGTTCTCTCTTTCCCTTACGTCGCCTTACCCTGCTGCATGGTATATCACTCCTATGTATCCGAGACTCTTGCTCTCACCTTTTCCGTCCTCTTTCTCTTTCTGCATACTGTAGTTTGTAGACTGTATATGTTTGTAATATGAAATATGCATATAGCCAGATACTGGCCCATGCATAGCACATTGACATTTACGCCTTTACTCTCCTGGTCCTCACTTCTACACTATCATTAATGCTATATCAAAAGTATCCAGACGATACTGTAATAAACTAAATCCGGCCGTCGATGTGTATGTGACATATATCGGTATCATTCCCCCTACTGTTATCAATTGTACCCCTTTCCTCCCCGCATCCTCCCTTAGTGGGATTGGTTTGTTTTTGTTTTGTTTTTATTGGCATATCATCACATGCTCCAACGCTGTCCTACAGCCATGGGTTTCGCTGAGTTGGGGTGGTCCTTCACGGCGCTTCCCGGATTTGTGATCACATGATCTGAGGCGGGTTTCTCTTCACCGATCCGCCCATTGGCTCTTACCATTCTGACATGGAGGGGCATGTCCTTTGTAGGAGGCTCGGTTTATGCGGCTCCACGCATTGGTTCCTAACCACTCTGTGTCATCACAGGAAGGTGGGGCTATCTGCGTAAATACTTAGCGTTTCCCCGCGGCCGCTGCCACTGACAGCAATGCAGGGACACGCTATCTGAATATGTGCTTGTATCTACACGTGTTTAATTAATCTAGACACAATGTATCAGATCCCTGATGAATAAGATTATGAAACGCGTCAGATCTATGTATTTTTAGGAGAGCTAGCTGGAGATAGAGCTTAATCTATAGCTGAAATTTACCAGTCATTGGGAGTATAGAATCTTCTATGCTAGACAGCTTATCTCTATTGAGGCATTCCCAGCATGTAGCCTCCATACTAACACACCATCTCAACTGAAAAACAAACCCTGTGCAGTGTGAGATAGGTTCTAGTCTGTATTTAGTTTTATCCTATTATCTTGAGGAGGGTAGTTGGGAATAGAGCTTTTCATATAGTGGTATGTGCATGCAATGATAGCGTGCCTCCCATCCGCTAGACAGTGAGATCTATTTCTTCACTAACCATACTACAAACCTCCGCATTGTTTGTCAATATCCCGACGTCAGTGTCATTCTGCACAAAATTGTGTGGTACCTGAGTTTGGATAAAGTTTTTATAAAAACACGAATTAGTGGGGTGTAAGACTTACACCTTAATTTCACACTCTCCACCTATTTTAATACATATCTAATATAAGTTATTATACTCTCTTTTTCCCTCATTTTCAGTGAACTAAATATAGATTAAACAGTAAAGGACAATTTCAAAGTAAAAGTAAGCAAAATCAGTAAACATTTCTTAAAAGCTCAGTTTACTGAAAAATAATTAAATTCCATATACTTCAAAGGCAGAAGATGATATTAGCAATTATTCTTACTGCAAATCATTTTTTACATGTTTCTGCAAAATGTATGATAACACTCTGAGTAATAAATGTCTGACTCGCTAATTGACTTCTGTATTTAAAAAGGGAGAAAGAGTTTGTTTTGCATGGATGACCAACGACTCAACAAGAAAAAAAATAGCAACTAGCATTCTGAATAATAAGCACTCAAAGGAATTGAAATCCATTATCATTACAAAAGGCTACAACAAGGCTTATGTTTGGTTATTTATAGACTCTACTTGACCGTGTAAATTAACTTGGCCTGGGCTGAAATATTTACCATTTCTTGAAAACGATTATTCAATTATGTATGAAATATTTGCACATATTTGCTCTATAGATTTCAATAATCCCCTTGATGTACACTGAAAGTTCAAGCTGTGGCTTTTCCCATTAAAAAATTCTTCTAACCATCTACCATCAAATATCAAGCATGGACAAGGGACACTTACTCATTGATACAGGCGCTGTGACTGTGTTAATCTTCTTATATTTGTTATCCATGGCTTCCCTTCTTCTAAAATCAACTTCTAAAATTATGTTAATTCACAGGCTATTAGACTATATCAACCTCCTCTCTACCCCTCAGCATTTCTCTCTCCCTCTGTCTGATATAGTCTCTCTGCATCAGAGGAAGTTTCAGCACACATTGGGAGGATGGAAGTACTTATTTCACACTATAACAGCCGGGGAACCTTCAGGCCCAGTACTATGGGAACATTTGGTCCCTATGCTATCTATAATTTCAATCCTGATGTAGATAGTTTACATATAAAGTATATGTATTTACATACAGTATGGACCAAAAGTTTGGACACACCTTCTCATTCAAATCGTTTTCTGTATTTTCATGACTATAAAAATTGTAGATTCACACTGAAGACATAAAAAACATGAATTAACACATGTGGAATTATATACTTAACAAAATTATATATAAATGAAAATATGTCTTATATTCTAGGTTCTTCAAATTTTGCTTTGATTACTGCTTTGCACACTCTTGGCATTCTCTTGATGAGCTTCAATAGGTAGTCACATGAAATAGTCATTTAACAGTCTTGAAGGAGCTCCCAGAGATGCTTAGCAGTTTTGGCTTCACTCTGTGGCCCAGCTCACCCCAAACATTCTCGTTTGGGTTCAGGTCTGGTGACTGTGGAGGCCAAGACATCTGGCATAGCACCCTATCACTCTCCTTCTTGGCCAAATATCCCTTACACAGCCTGGAGGTGTGTTTGGGGTCATTGTCCTGTGGAAAAATAAATGATAGTCCAACTAAACGCAAACGTTAGTCCAACGGATGGTATATCATGCCACTGCAAGATACTGTGGTAACCATGCTGGCTCAGTGTATCTTCAATTCTGAATAAAATTTAGACTTTCATTTAGCTCTAAAATTTACATATTTCCAAAAGATAGAAAGAGATAACCTATCTTAAAATTACAATTTATATGCAATTTCTCCCAAGTAAAGAGAACCCCCATTTGTGGTTTTTACTTGTTATATGGGTGCACAGTGAGGGGCAGAAGGGAAGGAGCGCCCTGCCGCTCCCAGGATTTTAGCTGCCTCATGGGCCCCTTTTGTAAGCTATAAAATTTTAGCTTTTTCGTTATTGGGGCCATGTGAGCCCTCAAACGCCACAGTCACGCACGACAGTCACGCATGACAGTGATGTGTAAGAAGCTTTTGATGAGGTTTGGAGCCCTACGCCACTTTCCAGAGAGTCTGATCCTCCAATAGCAACTTCGAGTTCTAGCAAGTGCCCAAGAGCTACTTTTTCTCTTCACCAGCATACAGTGGTGGCCAAAAGTATTGGCACCCCTGCAATTCTGTCAGATAATACTCAGTTTTTTCCAAAAAATGATTGCAATCAGAAATTCTTTGGTATAATTATCTTCATTTAATTTGTCTTCACTGGAAAACCACTAAAAGAATTGTCAAAAAGCCAAATTGGATATATTTCCACACCAAACATAAAAAAGTTAACAGCACCAGTAACTTACCTGTGGCACCTAACTGGTGGTGGCAATAACTAAATCACACTTGAATCCAGTTGAAATGGATTAAAGTTGAATTGAGCTCTGTCTGGTGTCCTTGTATGTACCACATTGAGCATGGAGAAAAGAAAGAGGGCCAAAGAGCTGTCTGAGGACTTGAGAATTAAAATTGTGAGAAAGCATGAGCCATCTCAAGGCTACAAGACAGTGCGCAGTGTCATCAAGAAGTTTAAAGCCCATGGCATTGAGGCTAACCTCCCTAGATGTGGACAGAAAAGAAAAATTGATAAGAGATTGTGAGGATGGTGGATAAAAAACCTTGACTAACATTTAAACTAGTTCAAACTTCCCTGGCACCCGAGGGTAGAACAGTGTCAACTCGTACTATTCGTTGGCATCTGAATGAAAAGGGACTGGACTGTATGGTAGGATACCCTGGAAGACCCCACTTCTTACACCGAAACAAAAAAAAGCCAGGCTGGAGTTTGCAAAATTTTACCTGAGAAAGCCTAAAATGTTTGGGAGAATGTTCTCTGGTCAGATGATACAAAAGTAGAGTTTTTTTTTTAAAAAGGCATCAACATAGACATTACAGGGAAAAAAAGAGTCCTTCAAACAAAGAACATGGTCCCTACAGTCAAACATTGTTGATGTTCCCTGATGTTGTGGGGTTGCTTTGATGCCTCTGGCAATGGACAGCTTGACCGTGTACATGGCATAATGAAGTCAGAAGACTACCAACAAACTTTGAAGCATAATGTAGGGGCCAGTGTGAGAAACCTGGGTCTCCCTCAGAGGTCATGGGTTTCCAGCAGGACAATGACCCAAAACACATTTAAAAAAGCACTAGAAAATGGTTTGAGAGAAAGCACTGGAGACTTCTAAAGTGGCCAGCAACGAGTCAAGACCTGAATCCCATATTAATCCCATATTAATGTATTTTTAGACCCCTGAGGATACTTGAACACTAGGGGGTCTGATCAATCCTAATATTTACAGCATAAGGCTACATTCACACGATGTATGCCCGCCATATTATAGCACATGTCCTTTCTTTCTACGGGCTATGGAACTGTATGGTGTGGCACTGCACCGCTCCCGTACTGCTGCGTGAGGCCATTGCGCTGTATTGGGAACATATATACACCGTATATATGTGGTCTGCATATGCGTCCCCTACAGATTTGTGTGCATGTAGCCTAATTCAGTAAACTCCTGATGTGTAAGAAAAGGGCTCTGCCAGTGATCCCTCTTCATACGCCTTCAAGCTTCTGTACCATGTGTGATCCTTAAAGGGGTTATGCCACGAAACAATTGACTACAAAAAGCTGTCAAAGAGGTTAAAATATTTCAAAAATCTATTTGTAATGGTTACCTGGAAGTAAAGATCCCTTTCTATTTGTTATTATGATGCTTGTTCAGCCTCTATTCTGCTCCACACAGAAGCAGATGTGGGAGGGGCCGGGCACATGCACAGCACTGACAGCGGCAGTTATTGCACAACTCAGTGCTACAGAGCGCTCAGCCTTCAGAGTCTCCTTCCACCTGCTGTGCTCAAATAGTCCCTGCATTTACTGATCCAATAGAAGTCCAATTGAAATGTGTCATATGCCCCATGTTAAAAGTGCACCAAAAAAAGTTGGTGCAGTCTGTCAAAGCAGTGCAGGGGGCACCAGATTCATGAAGAACGTGCGCCAGAAATCCTGAATCTGGCGCCCCCTGCACATTACACAGGACACTGCACATAGTACACATGTACTATGTATTCTCACAGCATCATGGTCGGTCAGGATGACATGCATGGCGGAAGTCTAGGTGGGTGCAGGGGAGGCAAACCCCACGTGTATCGTCACTCCAAAGTGACACTTACCCCTGAGGAAGTCACTTTGAAGTGAGGATACGCATGGAGTTTGCCGTCCCTGCATTTTTCTAGACCTCCGACATATTTACACTTTACTGTCCGCCTGACCGACCATGATGCTGTGAGAATACATTGTTTTGCTCTTCTTGTATGCATTGATTGTACAAAATTAGGTGCAATAGTTGTTTTTATAACTTTTACTAATAAACTTTTGTATTTTTGCATGTTGATTGAATCTCTTTCTGTGTATTTTGTAAGGAATTGCAACCAAATCACTAGATAGATAGATATGTGATAGATAGATAGATGGATATGTGATAGATGGATAGATGGATATGTGATAGATATGTGGTAGATAGATAGATAGAGAGATAGATAGGAGATAGATAGATATGTGATAGATAGATAGATGGATATGTGATAGATATGTGGTAGATAGATAGATAGAGAGATAGATAGGAGATAGATAGATATGTGATAGAGAGATAGATGGATATGTGATAGATAGATAGATAGATAGATAGATAGATATATAGATAGATAGATAGATAGATAAATAAAGTAAAAAGCGGGCAGCACTCCATGGTTCAAAATTTCAAAATAAAAGGTGAACTTTATTGAACAAGTGGCGACGTTTCGGTGTGTAACACCTTCATCAAGCAACAAACAAGTGACCCACATCTACAAGAGGATCAAGCCAGAACCTTTGTGGGCGCTGCACCCCTCCTTATTAGGAGTCCATAAGATTGTGCTGACTTGGATTTTACTTCTTCTAGATAGATAGATAGATAGATAGATAGATATGAGATAGATAGATAGATAGATAGATAGATAGATAGATAGATAGATGGATATGTGATGGATATGTGATAGATAGATGGATATGTGATAGATAGATAGATAGATAGATAGATAGATATGAGATAGATAGATAGATGGATATGTGATAGATAGATAGATAGATAGATAGATAGATAGGAGATAGATAGATAGATAGATAGATAGATAGATAGATAGATAGATAGATATGTGATAGATAGATAGATAGATAGATAGGTGATAGATGGATATGTGATAGATAGGAGATAGATAGATAGATAGATAAGAGATAGATAGATGGATATGTGAAAGATATGTGATAGATAGATAGATATGTGATAGATAGATAGATAGAGAGGATAGATAGATAGATAGATGGATATGTGATGGATATGTGATAGATAGATGGATATGTGATAGATAGATAGATAGATAGATAGGAGATAGATAGGAGATAGATAGATAGATAGATAGATAGATAGATAGATAGATAGATAGATGACAGCTTCTCACATGTTGCTGATGTTTAGCGACTTCCCTGCTAGTCAGGCACAGGGGCCCCTTTGCAGGAGAGCAGGGTAACATGGAGGGACAGTGAATGGTGGAGAGTACAGGAGATGCATCAGGAGAGGTCAGAGCTCAGCCTGTTACTTGTGTTATCTCTGCAGCCTCCTGTGTGACCTGACTAATGGTGGAGGGAGGAGAGGGCTTCTACATTGCTATGATCCATGTTAGGGGAGGACTCCTCTGTGCAGCAGATAGCCATGTATGTCTGCAGTTACCTTGTATCTGCTGCTGTAGGCTCCTGGGTGACCTGACTAATGGTGGAGGGAGGAGAGGGCTGCTACATTGCTATGATCCATGTTGGGAGAGGACTCCTCTGTGCAGACATGTCTGGCTGCAGTTACCTTGTATCTGCTGCTGTAGGCTCCTGTGTAGCTGGTGAGCAGTGGCCATCACAGCACAATCTCTGCCCCTCCTCCTCTCTCATCTCCTATTGGCTGCAGTGTGTCAGGTGATCTCTCAGTGTGCAGAGGAGCTGTGAGCCCGTGGAGTGATCTGTAGTGGAGAACAGCTGACTGACTCCTTGTGCGCAGACTCGGCCAGATCAGCTGTTGCTCAGGACGGGACACAGCTACCACCGGGGGGCGCCAGCAACCAGAACAAAAGGAGTTATCTCAGTAAGCCTGCAGATTTTGTAATAAGTGTAAATGGTGAAAGTACTTTTAACAATGCATTGGACCCAATTACAGCAATGTGCAATGGTGACACAACCCCTTTAAGAGGTTGAATGTACTGTACATTCTAAATGCAGGCAATATGTGGATGTGCCTGCTTGTGTAACCAACTTATTCTGCCTAAGCTTTCAATGTAGGGTGGGTAACATATATTTGCACATCCCTGGTGAACAGGGAAGATTCTTTCTATAGCAATACATTTTTTTCTCCAAAATTACAGTTCTCTGAGACTCAGAATACACAGAATAGGTATGATAGAAAATATGAAAGTTATCAAAAGGGGGTGTTTGGACATTTATGCCAAATTCACAGAATATCAAACAGACACAGGTCCTAGTGTTGTGATTATTCTCAAGGATTGGGGTCCCGCAAACCAAATTTGCAGGTTTAACAGTTGATGATGAGAAAACTGCAAATGCCTGAAGGAAAAGGAAGAACACAACTCAATAAATGTAACATATCATAGTAATATAACACTAATTAATTATATGACAGCAATTTCAAAAGAAAATATTTGTGATCCAAATGAAATGACTGTTATTTTAAGTCTGAAAATTGGTGCTTATCATTATGAGTGTTGTAACTACAGTATGTAGCGTTTTAAAAATATTATATTCTGTCCTGGTAGTTATATATTAATCTTATTTTTATCATAAATTATGTAGATATAGTACTCTAAGACAGTAATAAATTATGCAAGCTGCAGACATAGCATAAAGCATAATATGGACTGAATGTAATAAAAATCTATTTTTTCAATTCTTTCAAAGGGTTTGTCCAGGATTAGAAATATATTTGATATATGATAGGTGGGGGTTATTAAAGTAATAAAACTCTTATACTTACCTCTCTCCTTGTTCCAGTTTACCCATGGTGCAAGCCACTACTGTTGGCCTCTGTTTGTATATGTGGCCTGCAGTGCTAACCCGACCACTACAACGTGTGGCTGTAGTCAGGACAGCTCTGCTGGCCTATGTTAACAAATAGAGGCCATCAGTAATGGGTGGCACTGAAGGAGAATGGAGTGAGGAGAAAGGTAAGTATAAGAGGTTTACTATTTAATTTTACCCCTTTAATTTTTTTATTTTATTTTATTTACCCCTTTAATTTTGGTTGTGTCAATGTGATTATTACACAGTTGTGTATTTTTTTACCTGTTTTGGAGCTATTTCTTTTAGGCATTATTTTCATTATGGTATGTTTTGGATAGGGCATTTCTAAGAAAATCTCCAAATTTGTGAGTCTGTGAAGTATGATTTTTCTTTTTATTCAGCCCAGATCTTTTTAAGATCAAACGGTTTTATACTTTATAGAGAGAACAATAGATGCATTAAATTTTGAATGTGATCAAACAAAAGAACACGGTAGCCTACTCTCCAGCATCAATAATTCAACCGCATATTGTAGGAATGTATCCCTAAAGGTGTTTTAAAGTGCTATAAGTGTAAATTCAATGGAGAAGAAAAAAGATGGAGGGAAATGAAACAAGAAAAGGTCAGCTGGGCTTCCAGATTTTTAACTTTATTCTTGTCCCAAAAGTAAAGAGTAAGGTATTGTACTATACATACAAAGACTGACAACTAGCAATCTATCAATAGACCCCTGTGGCCTCTTCATGTCTTCAAGACAAGCCGTCAGTCAAGGTGCCACAGTGACAACATCATGTAAATATAAATGGATGTCTAGATATTTTAAGCTTTCTGTATTATTTGCTTTTTGAAAATGTTAGAACTATTTCACAGTTGGAAAGTTTGGCATGTTACAACTAAATTCCTCAACTTTCTCACTGACAATGATCCGTCAAGCTGAAAAAAAGAAAAGAAAATTCCTTGCAGCGCTAAAGGCATTTTCGATACTCTTCCATGTGGACCCTAAAGATGTCTCCTAGATTACTCACCTTTACTTATTGAACATGATTAAATTGAGTTAATGCATACTGTCTGACTGTTAAGCCACAATTGGTAATGAAATATAATTATTTCCATTATACATTTAATTTTTTAAAGAAAAACTACCATCAAAGTCAAGCATCATCAACCAGGGACACTTACTCATAGATCGAGGCACCGTGACAGTGTTAATCTTCTTATATTTGTCATCCATGCCTTACTTCCTCCTGAAATCAACTTTTAAAATAATGCTAATGAGCCAGAGGGGCTCTGGGGGTTGTTACCAGTATCCCTACTTCCTGCAGCTTTACATGCTATTACACTGATTTCCCCCTATCCAATGATTTCCAATGTGCGCCACATTTAGAAGGGATTTTTGTTGCATGCGATTGGATTTTGGTGCATCGGCTTTCTTGCACCACAAATCAGGGGGAGGGCTGTCGGGCAATCTGACGGATTTGGAAAACGCGCAGGATTTAACATCTGAAATTGTGTCGCAAGGTCTCACATGGTCTCACATGGTCTCACATACACCGGGAAGAAGAAGGTGAACTCCGGCGAACCTCAGCGGGGAAGCGACACATGCAGGATCTGGAGCACACGATCTTGGTGATCGCGACAAGGACCGGGTAAGTAAATGTGCCCCATAAAGGTTAAATAGAGAATACTTAAAACACAAGTAAAAACAAGAAAGATAAGAATTTTATAAAGGAATCTTAACATATGTGCTCCTGATGACAGACTTCCTATGACTATGGCCATGGCTGTGGGTATAAATGTATGTATAAATCTTTAGCATTTTATTTGATTGCCTCTCCAATACGTTAAAAAAAATTCCTTTCAATTTTATTAACCCCTTAATGCAATAAGACAAGGCAAGGGACCACATTTCCCGATGTACATATCTCAGCGATCACCGAGGCTCAGAAGCAGAGCCCATTCAATTGCTGCGGGAGCTTGGCTCCCTTATTAACATCACTAACCACTCTAATGGGGTACTCACCAAGCAAGTTGCCATCCTTTGTGCAGGCAATGGAGGTGCCGACTGCTTCCATGGCAGCCCATGTATTAGTATTCCAGTATATTACCTTAACCAAGTTATCAAATGATCACTTGTTCATGTCCCACCCAGGAACAAAGTAAAACAGTTATAAAAAGTTTTTTTTTTAAAAAAGTCCTAATAAAAAAATATTTAAAAAATGTATGAAGATTCCCTAATGCCCCATCACATATAAAAATCAAATTTCACAATTAAAAAGTGAAAATCACCACAAAACACTACATATTGGGTATTACAACATTTATAACAATATGTACAATAAAATAAAATTGTTACTGAACCCGTATAGTGAACGCCGTAAAAATCTTTTAAAAAACATTTTAAAAAAACCTCATAAAAAAGGATAAAAAATGGTCAAAAAGCAACATCAACCTCAAGAAGATACAAATAAAAAGTACAGTTTGTTCTGCAAAAAAGAGCTCTGTACACAAAAAAATTCAAAATGTAATGCCTCATAAAATATGGCAATGCAAAAGCAAACAAATTTCTCAATAAATGTGTTTTGTATTCTGCAAAACAAGTCAACCATAAAAGAGCTATATAAATGGGATATCACTGTAATCATGGTGACACATAGAATAAAGCTAACATATTATTTTTATATTTTTATGGTATGGTATACAGCTAACAATAAAAAAAAGCCAAAAATTCTAAACTTTTTTCTTATCCCCACCAAGAAGGAGTAAACGAAATCTTATCAATTTGCTATTTAAACCCCCTAACTGATGTGCCTGAAAAGTGTCTCTCATACCTGAAAAATAAGCCCCCATATGTCCACATTACAAAAAAATGTAAGCACTTTATAGCCTGTACAATATGATAATTTAAATCTGCTCTGAATGGCGCTCCTTCATTCTATGCCCAGCCATGTGCCCATACAGCAACACATATGGGGTATTGGTGTACTTGGGAGCAATTGGGTATTAAATTTTGTAGAGCTTTTGTTGTTTAATCAATTGTGATTTTTTTTTTGCACCAAAATGAATGTATTGTCCAAAAAATTACAAATTGTACATTCTACTTCCATTTTATTTTAACATCTGTAAAATACTTAAACAGTTAAGAAACTTCTTAAACTTGGTTTCTCATACATTGAGGGGTGTCGTTTATGTAATGGGGTAATTTATGGGGTTTTACCCTCTCAAATTCACTTGAAATCTGAGCAGGTTTTGCAGTTTTCATAAAAATGTCTCACAGTCCTATAATATCCTAGAAAAATGAAAGGATGCATAATAAAAACCATGCCAACATAAAGCAGACATTCAGGAAATGTTAGTTATGAAGTTATTTAAGTGCTTTGACTATCTGCCTGAAAAGCAAACATTTTGAACTTTGTAAATGGAGAATTTTTCACAATTTTTGGCGAACTTCCATTTTTTAACAACTAAACGCAAAAGATATTATCTTTTGACAAAAAAATCTCAAAATTACCTGAATATGTTAAAGTATTTGAAGATTATAACCACTTATAGTGACAAAGGGCAGATTTAAAAAATGGCTTGATCTTAACCCCATACCGACATTTGACGTAATACTACTGCATCGCGGGTGGTGCGTTCCCGCATCTTGCAGTACTATTACATCAAGCTTCTGGCGCCGGCTCCTGAACACCCGCGATCGGAGATTTCTGACCGCAGCGTGCAAGAGGCATTACCGGGGGGTCCGCTGCTCCGATCGCAGCCCCGTGACTGTGCGATCCTCCTCCCATCCTGCCTTTTGGTAGGACCCGGCTGTAACACACAGGCTTGGATCAGTGGATCGCTTGTTCAAGCTAACCTGTAAAATTAATTAATAACACTTAAAAACATTGAATAAAAACATTTTTTGATAAAAAGAATTAATTTACACAATTTATCACAAAATCGCCAACAAAACCCACATATTTGGTATTGCCGCGTCCGTAACAATTCGTACAATAACTCAAAAAAATTATTGGGCCCGCTCGGTGCACGCCGTAAAAACAAAGCATGAAAAACTCACCAAAAATGCACATTTTTCATAAAATCTCTTCACAAAAATTTTCTAAAAAGTAATCAAAAAAAATTATGTGCGCCAAAATAGTACCACTTGAAAGGACATTTTAATACGTAATAAGCCCTAAACTAGCTCTGTAAACCAAAAAATATTAAAGTTACGTCTCCAAAAAGATGGCGATACAAAAATAAATCAAATTTCCTCTATATTAGTTTTCTTCCAGTAAAATTGTAAAAATAAATTAAAAACTATATAAATGAGGTATCAGCATAATCGTAATGATCTATAGAATAAAGATTATACAGTATTTTTAGTGTACGATGTACGACCCCCAAAAAATACAAAAAGAAAGGAAACCAAAATTGACAATTTTCTTTTCCTCCATACATTCAAGAGTTAATAAAATCTCATCAATAAGCTATGACCCAATAAAATGAAATATTTGTAAAGTGCTTCTCATTTCACAAAAAATAAGCCCTTATATGTCCAAATTGCCAAAAAAATAAAGATTGTATAGCCAATAAAAAGTGACAATGCATAATCTGCTCTGAATGGCGCAGCTTCCCTTCAATGCCCTGGCGTGTGCCCATACAGCAGGTTACCACCACATATGGGGGATTGTTATACACGGGAGCGATTGGGTATCAAATTTTGTGGAGCGTTCTGGTATTTTATGGCATTTTTTGAAAAACTGTTTTTGAAAAACATTTTTTGTAAAACAATTAAAGGGTTAACAAACTTCATGAAAGTTGTTTTACGTACATTGAGGGGTATAGTTTCTATAATGGGGTAATTTATGGGGTTTTACTTTTATTTAGGCCAAAGTGACTTGAAACCTGAGCAGGTCCTTCAGGTCCCTGCTTTTTTTTTTTAATGGGAAAAATTGCACCTAATGTTTAAAGCCCCATAACATCCTACAAAAATAAGAGTATGCATAAAAACCATGTCCATGTTAGTTATTACGTTTTTTTGCGGTTATGACTATGTGTGGAAAAAGTAGGACATTTTGAAGTTCGAAAATTGAGAATTTTTCCAAATTTTCACCAAATATCTGATTACAAATGCAAATTGCAAATGCAAAACATACCACCAATTTTTTCAACTAACATGAAGTACAAAGTGAAAAACTATTTTAAAATCACTTGGATATGTTAAAGCGTTCCGAAGTTATAACCATTTTTAGTGACACAGGGCAGATTTGAAAAAATGGGCCGTGTCAGGAAGGTGAAAAGTGGCTTCGGCGTTAAGGGGTTAATGGGGTTAAAATGATATAATGAACCTAAGAATCATAGTGTCCCAAGACTTCTGAGCTCCTGTCCAACAATTTAAGAGCTGGCGTCTTGGAACAATATGGTTAATAGGTGGGTTATATCACTTTTAATAAAATTAGAGGGAATTCTAATCACCCAATTTTTAAAATAGTGTAGAGGTAATCAAGTAGTTTTAGCACTAGGTTCACAGAAATATTTATAGCCATAGCCATTAACGTGTTCAACTTATAGAAATAGGAAGCCTTTCATCTGGAGCACTTTTGCTGCACCATACCACTCCCATACAGCGCCATATGCCCATTGCCATCTATGGGGGACGTATATACATCCCCCATAAAGCTGTGTGAATGCAGCCTAAGATTGATTAAAATTCTGATAATGTAGTTTAATTCATATTTTGATATATAGATATATGGCTATTTACACATTCTCATATTGTTTACTACTTATAAGACAAAACCAAGAGTAGATCATAAAGAGAGAAAGAATAATGGAAAGATATATACATCTTCTGACTTTAGGACAAAGATCTGATCTTAGATTTCAAATAATGATGCCAATGCTGACCAATATATTGTTATGTAAAACTGGCCTTACCGTAATCCCATAGACAGGGGTGAACCTACACTCTCCAAAATGCTATGAAATGGTAACAGTGATGTTTCATGTTATTTTTTTTAGTATGTGAGTTCCCCATGCAGTCTCATTCTGACTGTGAAGAGACACCATTTTCATTGTCAGGTCCTGCTTTGTAACATGTGACTATGCCCATGTGATGCTGCCCCCACCTTTTTTTGGTTGGTGCTGTCTGAGGTGGGAGACTCAACTCGCCTTATGGATGAATTACCTCTGCCAAAAGAAAAACTAGAATGATTATTCTGTATCAGAAATTTACCCAATCAATGAATCAATAAATCAATCTAACATATAGTGGAAAGGTTGTGCTGCTCTTTGTCTTGATAGAGAATTTTGAAGAACAAACTGCTGAGTTTGACAAAACTGTGGGCTGCTCTACTTATGATCTATGAGCACAATCCAGGTACACATACATACAATATATTGAAAATCTGTTTTCATGAGCTATCGCTCACGGCAAACACGAGGTCCTGCCAGGTATAATTTGAGACTCTACTGCAATATTGTCACATACAATATTGTTACACACTAGGATGACTGCCAGAGAAGGAAAGTATAGGACAATCACTTACTGTGATTTATACAGTACATGCATAGATATCATTAGCTGTCACCTGATGATTTTATATTTAATTATAAAAGGGATCAATAATGGTCAATGTGTCCTTAATACCCCAAATTGAGCCGCTTAAAAAAATTATTTGCTTGTTCTATAATTCCTTATGCCAGACATTATTTATTACCGATTGTATTATAGAGACTGACAACCTGAAGAAGGAAGTACCGTAAGTGCTGGCAATTTTGGATCCCATCTACTACAACTCTCTGTTTTCACCCAATATCTAGTCATAATCTTATATTATGTTGACACAGAGCTGTTTCATAGCAAAATGATCCAATAAATATGTCAGGGAAATGTCAAACAAGCCAAACAAAAGACAGATAGCTGTAGAGCTTGTATACATCCGCTAAAAACAGAGATCAGGGTGTAACAGTGTTCCTGTCACCTTGGATAAATAGCTATATGGAAATACTTGCCTGAATGTGGCAAAAATGGAATTTTAACATTGTAAATATCTTGAAGGACATTCAACATTTTAACTCCAGACTGAAAGAAATCGAAAATACACCATATAAAATAAAGTAACATAAATATGCATATTGGATATAGATTAAACAAAGGGCAATATTTTTATGAAATGCAAATAAAACAAAAAAAGATGTAGCATTTTTGGATTGCCTGATGATGGACACTGAAAACTTTTTAATGTTGTTATATGAGCACACACATGCAGAACATGAGACATGTTTTTAATGTGACTAAATTTTCTTGTATTTTCCAAAAATAGATGTCTAAAATTCCATGCCTCACACATCTCAAGCGTTTTGAGAAAGCTACAATTTGCATAACAAAAGGTGTAGACCTTGCTGAAGAAGAATAACAGTAGAATTTAATAGTAGAATAAAAACAGAGTTGAAAGTCACACCAATGCACCCAAATTTTGGCAATTTTTTCTGGTGTAAAATCTAAGCAAATTGGAGCAGTACAGTTATGTTTTAAACTGCCCCAGGTCTCTCATCCTACATGTAACACTTTGATAAATCAGCTGTAGTTTACCACTGTCTGTCTTTAATCCAAAAAGAAAAATACAATGTGGTAAGTGTAAGCAAGCCAAATGTATGGCACTATAGAGTTTACACCAAAAATGGGAATTGCTGGAAGTATAAATAGATTCTAACGATCCACAATTAATCAAAAGACATACAATCAACTTTATTTCAAAGTAACATAAGATGGCACAAAACACACATCAACCCAAAGGAACATACCCCCCCCCATCTCTAGTAAAAGCAGCTCCATGTCTTGCATCCTATGGTCGGTAATTAACTTGCTCTAGTTATGATTGTTATGCTCTTTATCTATTTTGTACTTCCCTTGAATTCTTTTCTAATATTTGCATTATATTGGCTACAGGTTGGATATTTCTTAAATACCTTTAGGAAAATCCTTAACCCCTTAAGGACGCAGCCATTTTGTAGCTTAAGGCTCAGCCCGATTTTTTGGATTCTGACTTGCTTCGCTTTATATGGTTATAACTTTTGAACACTGTTACTTATCAAAACGATTCTGAGATTGTTTTTTCCCCACATGTTGTACTTAATTTTAGTGGTAAATTTTGGCAGATAAGTTTTGCGTTTAATTCCAAAAAAAAAGAAAATATGATAAATCTTTTGAAAAATTTGCCATTTTCGAAATTCTAAATCATTGCGTTTTCAGGCAGATAGATTTACCACCTAAATAAGTTGCTGAATAACATTTCCCATTTGTCTACTTTACATTTTCATAATTTCTGAAATGTCTGGATAATTTATTTTGATGTCACATGGCTTACAAATAGAATATCGCTTTTCCGGATTTTCAGAATTGACTATTTTGGGGATAAATACAGTTTTGAATGAAATTTTACATATTTAGCATCAAACCCCCCGTATATAATCTACCCATTTTCAAATCTGCACCCCTCAAGCTATCAGAAACAGCTTTTACGAAGATTGTTAACCCCTTGAGATCTTCATAGTAATTGAATCAAAATGGAGGTGAAATTTAGAATGGTCATATTGTTCCCTTATACGTTCATTTAGCACTAAAATTTACACATTTCCAAAATATAAAAAGAGAAAACCCACCATACAATTTGTTCTGCAATTTCTCCTGAGTACAAAGACCCCCCACATGTGGCTGTGACTTGTTTTATGGGCGCACAGCGAGGTGCAGAAGGGAAGGAGGGCGCTGCAGCTGCCAGGATTTTAGTTTCCTCATTGGCCCCTTTTGAAGGCTATAAAATTTTCGCTTTTTCGTTATTGGGGCCATGTGACGGCATTTTTTTTGCGGAATGAGATGCTTTTTCCATTGTTACCATTTTGGGGTTGGTATCACCTATTGTTGAAAATTTAGGAACTTTTTTTGAGGGCAGGAGTAGAAAAGCATCAATTCTGTACTGTATTTTTTACTTTTTTTTTTTTTTTTGGTGTTCACCGTATAGACTAATAATCATGTTATCTTTATTCTATGGGTTGATACGATTACGGGGATACCAGACATGAATATATTTTCTTACGTTTTACTAAATTTGTCAAACAAAACCCTAATGTGGGGAAAAATCTATCATTTATGTATTGCCGTATTCCAAGTGGCATAACATTGTTACTTTTTTGGCTACGGAGCTGGTTGATGGCTTGTTTTTTGCGGGACATGTTGTACTTTGCACCAGTATCATGTCTGAGTACATATGGTTTTTTGATTGCATTTTATAGCATTTTTTGTGGGATTGAAAAGGTAAAAATCATAATTTTTGGAGGGTTTATAACAGTTTTTTTTACGGCGTTTATCGTGGGGGTTCAATAATGATTTACTTTTATTCTACGGGTTGTTACGGACGCGGTGATACTATATATGTGGGGTTTGTGTTATGATTTAGACTTTTTTTTAGTTATATGTCTCTTTATATGTTTTGGGGGTTTGGGGCATTTTTAGTGATTTATGACTTTATTTTTTTATTGAATAACTTTTATTTTTACTTTTTCACTTTTATACCATGGGATATGACCAAGCAATCATCTGATTGCTTCTTCATGATAATATTCTGCAATACTGATGTATTGCAGAGTATTATCAGTGTCAGCCTATACACTTGCACTCACAGACGCCATCTTACCGGCAATTCTTGCATGTAACTCTGGGGTCCAGATCGGACCCCAGAGTTGCTATAGCAACGATCGGCGCCCCCCGAAAACGGTTCGGCGGGGCCGATCGTGGGGGAAAGACCCCCCAGATGCATGTTAGATGCCGCGGTCGCGCTGACCGCGGCATTTAACGGGTTAAGCACCCGCGATCGGAGACAACTCCGATCGCGGGTGTTACACTGGGGTGCCGGCTATTAGTTACAGCCGGCACCCGGTGTTTCCCGATGACGGTTTGGCTCTGATCCAGAGCCGAGCCGGCATAAGAGCCGTGGCGGATATATCCGCCACTGAGCGCTAAGTCACTGCGTGAAGGGGTTAAAGGAGACCTACCACCAGGATGAAAGATTGTAACACATATGGAGCCTGGAGCCCTCAGGCTCATTTGCATACAGTCCTTCATCCTGGTGGCAGATACCCTTTAAACATAAATGTCAACAGGTAAAAAAAAAATGTAGATGAATAAAATACGATAAAGCAGCATTCCTCAACTAATGTGTCTTTTTTCCCACCAGTGTTCAGACATGCATGTGTGAACACTGGTGGAATAAAAGAAACATTGTTTAAGGAGTGCTGTTTCATTGTACAGGCACTCCCCAGATTACTTACAAGATAGGTTCCATAGGTTTGTTCTGAAGTTGAATTTGTATGTAAGTTGGAACTGTATATTTTATCATTGTAAACCCCAGTCAATTTTTTTGGTAACAATTGGATTTTAAAAATGTTGGATTGTCATAAGAACCAGAACTAACAATAAAGCATAATTGCAGACACCTTTAATAACTGTTATAGCTGTTTATTGTAGCCTAAGGCTAAAATACAGTAAATTACCAAAATCCAGAGGCCCGTTTGTAACTAGGGGTCGTATGTAAGTCAGGTGCTCTTAAATAGGGGACAGTCTGTATTTTATTTATCCAGAAGACAAAACAATTTGGTCAAACCTTACTAAGCCTATACCCATAATTTGCTGCAAGTGCTGATCTGAATTATTTGTAATTTTTATGTGAAATAGCAAGTCATGAAAAAGAATATGCACTGCTTTCAGAAAAAGGGGCATATGTTTTGTTACTTTTACAAGTAGTATAGCTCTATATAGTGAAATGCAAGTGCAACATCCCTCACCGGGGCCTAGCCCTTGAGGTGAGGCCTGGAGACAGCCGGGGCCCGCGGTACCGGAGTGGCTGGCGGTTGCGGCCTAAGCACGCTATTGTCACGGTGCTTGGTACGGGGTAACCGGAGGGCTGTCCTACAGCCTGGCAGGTCTCCAGCAGGGTGGTGTTGGCAAGAAATGAGGAGGGAGAGGCTGCTATAGCGGATCTCCCTGGGACAACCCCTTAATGTCCCGAGTGTGAGTCTCTGGGTGATGGACAGGGTGCCGGTGGTGAAGGCAGCCGTATTAGCAGGGACCAGACGGAGACAGAAGTTGAAGAAAACAACTTACAGTTCTTTATTTGAACCGGCAGGAACCGCAGCAAACGTGCCTTTAACAGGTAGATGGAGTGCTGAGATGTGAGTTGGAGGGAGTCTCAGGAGTTAGTTCACCAGCCTGGATGTAGAGGGCAGGCTGGGAGGTAGCTGTGTCCTAGTAGGAAGCTTCAGCTTGTCCTGTAGGGCTTCAGGTATCACCTTTAAAGGTAAGATGATACCCCTTTTCCTCACTACACTAACTCTAGTCTAATACTCCACTCTTCAGAGGCAGGGGCTAGGCTCTTCCTGCTCTGGTATGGGCTAGCCAGAGATTACTCACTCACTCACTGATCTCTAGGATTCTCCTACAACAGAATCTCTCTGAACAGATCTCCTCTAGGATTCCTCCAGAACATTCCTGGCCAGGGAGTTTTATTACCTTCCTTTGGTCAGGTGGTGGCTGCTCCTCCAATCACATCTCAGCTTACAAAGGACAGGATGTAACACAGATCATTGGACAATAGCATCTTGCATCATACAAAATACTTAACTCCTGCCTTGCCAGGCAGGATTCACCACTGCAATACCCCTATGTCCTATCAGGACCATGTAGTTTGATGTGATTACATGCAGGTGGGACGTATTTGCAAACACTACCTCGCCATTGCATTGGCGAGGGTGTTGCATACCCCGGGGGCAATTGAAAGAGCCGCCCTCGGCTCGACTACAGATGGCTTGAGGGGGCAGGGGTGGATACGGGCACTTCTGGGAAATGCAGGCTATGTGAGGTGTAGGGACAAACCGCCCATGGTCCTGGAGACAGGCACCTGGGTTGGTGTCGGACTAAGACAAAAACATGTAGCTTGACAGTTGGTCGCTGACGCCATTAAACCGAACTGTACAGTAGGAAAGGTGTGGTGTCATGTCCTGTAATCCACTCCTTGCACCAAGGCCTGTATATTTGTTCTATCAACACTTCTTCCCTGGCGGCAATTATATAGTGTGTATATCTGCATTGCGTTAGCATATGCGACACAAGTACCTCCTGACTGGCATCCTTACCCATGTATGGGTGGCATCCAGGTGCTATCTTTGTAACACCCCCGGTCCCCTAAAGACCCGCAGTTTACGGACTACCCCCATGTGCAAACCTCGGTTTGAGGGATCAGGTAGCGGTCAGTGTTTCACAAAAAAAAAAGACGGTCCGACACAGCCACACTACAACCTGAAAAGCCTATGAAAGGGTTAATGCAGACTACTGGCATATATGACAGTGTGCAAACATTTGGTAAATTCACATTGGCTTAGGAGCCCAATGGGTACACATCTTGAACGTTACAAACGTTACAGAGGTAGATAGGCTACTCAGGGTAGCACGATAGTAAATGTCTCTTTACCTGAAAAGGAAAAGGCATAAAAGTGCATGCAGAATGTCCATACCTAAAAGGAAGGCATTAAGTGCAATATAAAAATAAGTCAATGAAGTAGCAACTTTTCCTTGGAGTTGGCAAAAGTCTCACAGAAGGTCTTTAATAGAAAAGTCCATCTTCTGGGTACAGCCCTTGAGGTGGGGAAAAGTGCACTAAGAAGGAAAGGGTCTCCTCTTTGTGTAGAGGGACAGAGTCCTTTGAAGAAATCTCTGCTGTGGCAGAGGAAGGGTGCTATCATAGCACAGGACAATGTATAATCTCTTGACTGAGATAAATAAGGGTTGAGAGTCTCAGGAAAGTCTCTGGCTCTTTGGGGTAAAATGGAGATAAATACATATATGTACATAGTACAGTACCTGAAGTGGGCTACAGCCCTTCAGGGGTTACTCAGTATCTTCCTCGGTGGTAAGTACTTCGGTGTCAGAAAAACGTACCTGCCTCCTCCTTCTGTGTGACACCAGTTGGTACTCCTGCAGGTACGCAGGAGCTTTACCTTTTGTCTCCCTTTGAGACCTTCGAAGTTCCGGCCTGGAGAAGATAACAACCTCCTCATCGTCCTCCTCTGAGTCAGGCGCTGGAGTCGGAGTCTCATCTGCCTCTGATGCTTCAGGGGTGGCAGACACTGGAGCCGGATCATCCTCCACAGGCAGCAGTATTGGAGACTGCGGTGGGGATGATGGTCTCTCCGAGGTACCTCTTACTGGAGTGGAAACAAAACAGAATTGAGGCACAGTCACAAGTTCTAAGAAACTGGGGGTAGGTGAACACAAGGAGGTCTGTAAGTTGGGGGTCGAGGTGAGAGGTGTGGACATAGGGGCAAAAGGACAAAGACATCTCTTCAGCCGGTTCCTATGTACCCGGAGTGGTGGACGGTCTCCTCTTGAAATCTCGTAGACTTCAGGGGAGAGACTGTCCCTAACTAGGTATGGCTCACGCTCCCAACGCCCATCTAGCTTACTGGTAGGATGATTGTTGCGCAGGCACACTCGATCTCCTGGGGCAAAAGGCTCAGCACAGGTATTACGATCGAAGTCACTTTTTTGTTTCTCCCGGGCCTCTTCCAACCGCAGATCCACAACTTCTCTGGCATCCGCCAGGCGCCTCTGGTGTTCGTGAACCCAGTCAGTCTGGGGGAGTAAATACTGGGAATCAGGGGACTCCGTGTCCCAGGTCATATCCGCAGGGAGATGGCCGTGCCTCCCGAACATCAGATAATACGGGGTGAATCCTGTGGAGCAATGAGTGGTATTGTTGTACAGGTACACTAATTCGGGCAACAGTTTTGGCCAGTCAGCCCTTTTTGCAGGGGTCAGAGTCCTCAGCATATTGATTAGAGTCTGATTCATCTTTTCACAAAGCCCGTTGCCTTGAGGATGATAGGCTGTGGTCCTCAGCTTCTTGCAGCCATATAGAGTGCACAGCTCCTGGAAGACTTGGGACTCAAATGCTGTTCCTTGGTCTGTAAGGATCTGGTCCGGACAGCCATAGGGGAGGATGAAGCTCTTCCACAGGGCCGCTGCGGTGGTCCTTGCAGACAGATCTCTGACAGGTACTGCAACCACAAATTTGGTATAGCGGTCGATGATCGTAAGAGCATAACTGTGACCGGATCTGCTGGGCTCCAACTTCACGTGGTCCAATGCCAGGATCTCCAAGGGCCGTTGGCTCACAATGGGACGGAGAGGGGCCCTTTGATTGTGTCGCTCTCCTCGAGCGATGGCGCAGGCTGGGCATTCTCGACACCAGGCTTCAATGTCGGACTTCATGTTGACCCAGAAGAATCGCCTTCGGAGGGTGGCTTCAGTCTTCTGAGCGCCAAAGTGTCCGGACTGGTCATGGTACATTTCCAGTACTATCTTGGCGTCCCTCCTGGGAATCACAATCTGGTATAGCCGGTCATAAGTGATAGGGTCCAGAGTTCTTCTCTTTAGCAGACCCTGGTGCATGCTCAGAGTCTATCTCTGGCGCCACAATTGAGACAGTTCTCCATCAGCGCTTCTGCGCCGGATTCTTTCAGGCACTCGCCCACTAGAGAGATAGTCCATTACTTCTCCTATGGCACGGCTATCAGCCTGAAGACTTATCCAGAGGTCCTTTTCCGCAGGGGGCTCTGACTCTTCTTGAGGAGTAGCTGGCGCTGCCTCTGTCGGTAGGGAGTAAACTCTCTGGGCATCTTGACGCACAAACCGGGCATAGAATGCTGGCATCTCGACATCTTCCCACTGAGCATCCGTGGAGGATCCCTCCCACTGGTCAGGGAGACGGGACAGAGCGTCGGCGTTGTCATTGGTCTTACCAGCCCGGTACTTGATGGTAAAGTTGAAATTGGCAAGTCTAGAGGCCCACCGTTGTTCCAGTGCACCAAGACGTGCGGTGTTCAGATGCGCCAAAGGATTATTGTCTGTGAAGACAGTGAAAGATGATGCAGCTAGGTAGTCCTTGAACTTTTCAGTCACAGCCCAGACTAACGCCAGAAACTCCAACTTGAAGGAACTGTAGTTCTGGTCGTTTTGCTCCGGTTCTCGGAGGGAACGGCTGGCGTAGGCTATGACCCTTTCAGTTCCGTTTTGGAGCTGGGATAATACCGCCCCTAGACCTTGCTTGCTGGCATCAGTGTACAGGGTGAAAGGCAGACTGTAGTCTGGATATCCAAACACCGGAGGCTCAGTCAACCGTTGCTTGAGCATCTGGAAGGCAGCTTCTCGTTCGGCCGTCCACTCAATGGATACTCGGGAACGTTGGCTCTCTTTTGGCAGGCCCCTTAGAAGCTCTTGCAGAGGAGCTGCCAGCTGGGCAAACTTCGGGATGAAACGCCTGTAGTAACTGGCAAATCCCAGGAAGCTTTTGATGTCCCGTACGGTTGATGGGGTAGGCCAGTCGTGGACAGCTGCAATCTTCTCTGGATCTGGCTCAATTCCATGAGCGCTCACCACATGTCCCAGGTACTTGACGCTAGGTTGTAGCAGGTGGCACTTGGCTGGCTTGACCTTCAACCCATGTTGGGTCAGGATTTGGAAGACTTCAGCCAGATGGTGGAGGTGGTCTTCATAAGTCTTGGAGTAGATGATAATGTCGTCCAAATATAGCAGGACGGTCTCGAAATTGCGATGACCCAAACATCTCTCCATCAGCCGTTGAAATGTGCCTGGGGCGTTGCATAGCCCGAACGGCATGTTGTTGAACTCGAACAGGCCCATTGGGGTGGTGAAAGCCGTCTTCTCTCTGTCTTCTGGTGCCATGGCCACTTGCCAGTAGCCACTGGTCAGGTCCAGGGTAGAGAAGTAGGCAGCTGACCCTAGGGTTGCGAGGGATTCCTCGATTCGAGGCAGAGGATAGGCGTCCTTGTGGGTGATATTGTTGATCTTCCTATAGTCAACACAGAATCGAAGGGTTCCATCCTTCTTCTTCACAAGGACCAGCGGGGCAGCCCATGGGCTGTGACTCTCCCGGATAACGTTGGCTGTCTTCATCTCTTGTACCAGCTTCTTTACCTCTTGGTAGCGGGCTGGAGGTATGGGCCGATATCGTTCCTTGATAGGAGGATGAGAGCCAGTAGGGATGGTGTGTTGGATCAGAGTAGTCTGCCCAAAATCCAGTGGGTGTTTGCTGAAGGCCTGGTGGTGCTTCATAACGACATCCAGGACACCTTGTACTTGGTCTGCAGGAGTAAAATCGTCGTCTCCAATATTGAGCTCAATCCACCAGGGTTGCTCGGCAGGCTCACCCTCAGCACTTGGCTTCACTTCCAACTGTTGGGAGGCAGACAGAGAGGTTTCCACCAAGTCTTCAGGATGGACACTGAAGAGAGTGGCTACGGCTTGGTACTTTCTCAGATCCACTGGGGAGTCTCCCACATTTAGTAATCGAATGGGTACTTGTCCTCGGGATACAGTGACTAGGCTCCTGGCGGCTAGAATGGGCAGGTCTTCATCAGCTGGTAGAGGTTCTACTATCGCCTGGTAGTCTTGACCTTGGACGCCCATGCAGGCTCGACACCATACTAGCGTCTCAGTCCCAGGTTGAAGGCGGACAGGTTGGGGATCCTTGATCCGGGCTCTGCAGATTTCACCATTAGGGCCAGCAAACTTCTGTTGCGCCGCTAGAACCTGCATAGTCTCCTGAATTACCTTCCGGGAACCGTTGGGCACTGTTGGCAGGGAGTCGTGGAGAGCCTTCAGCACTTCAGGGTAGCAGTTGCGGAGGACATTGGTACCCAGTACCAGGGAGAAGTTACCGTTTTCGGGCACACGTGTCACCACTACGCCCTGTCTGGTTAACTCAGTGTCTCCAATGGTTAGCGTGGGCTCCCAGTAGCCGCGGATGGGTACGGGTTTTCCGTTCGTAGCAATGATATTCAAGTAAGCCTTTGGAGGCTGGACTAAGGATGCTCTTCCTCGGCATTTCTCGAAGGCAGCACTCCGGAGGGTGGTCACTTGAGAGCCGGTATCAATTAAGGCCGGTAGGGTAACTCCGTTAATGGTTACATGAACCATGGGGCGAGTCCCCACGAACCTGGGAATCCAGTTAGCATCTCGGGGACTTACAAGTTCTTCCCTTGGAGGTCGTCCCTTAGCTCCAAGGGTTTGTCGTTTAACTGACGACAGTCATTCTCTTCATGCCCATATTTATGGCAGTAGCTGCACCGCTGACGGGGTTTCTTCTGACTCCAGGTGCTTAACGACTTCGCTTCTTTTGGGCGCTGTTTAGTCGGAGATTCACGAGGAGTAGCTGACCGTACCGGGTTCTCTGGAGGTTTCCTCCTCATAGCGGAGACAGTTACTTCCAACTGGGTCAACCGATCGAGGATTTGATGCAGGGTGTCTGCCAGATTAGGGACCGGTCCTGTTATGCCAGTAACTTCCATAGCCGCAGGAGTAGGTGATGCTGACTGCATGGGATGGCAAGCGAGAGCAGATTCTTCCATTTCCACGGATTCAGGCTCTTTCTGCGGCCCAGTAGGTGGTCGGTCTCCTAATATGGCAATGGCAATTTCCTTAAACTCCAGGAAAGAGGCCTGGGCATGTTGAGAAGAGATGATCTTTAGTTGACACCTTTGATTTCTATCAACAAGTCCATTAATAAATTGTTCCCTTAAGGTTTGATCAGAGGTTTCAGCGTCTTTGGGCTCAAGGCAGGTGATGGCCTTCCATGTCTCCTGTAGGGAGAGGGCAAAGTCTTGGAGGGACTCTTGGGGCTTCTGTCTTTTCCTGAAGAATTTCTGCTTCAACTCGGAGACGGTGCACTTGTCAAAGGTGTTGCGCAGCCTATCAAGAATTTGGACCACATTCTGACACTGTTCTCGGGGCCAAGACTTGACTTCCCGGAGAGCGGGTCCTTTCAACTGCCCGATGAGGATGCCCACTTTCTGTTCCTCTGTGAACGGGAGCAAGGCGAAGGTGGCTAACAACTTGTCCCTGAATTCAGGGAGAGTATGTGCTTCTCCCTCGTAGTAGGGTAACCTGGGGGCCCCCAGATAGTAGGGCATAGTCAGAGGCATCATGGTGGGAGTCCCAGGGGCACTAGCTGTAGCAGGGCTGAAGGGACTCTCTGGAGGACTTAACATGCTCCGGTACCCTGAGGAGGGACCAGGGGACGGGACTTGCTCCAGTCCCGTATCTTCGTCCTGGGTGGACATGACTGACCTAGCTGAGGGAAGCCTGTAGGGTTACACAATGTCCGTTGCTATGGGCGATGGCTAGAATGGGACGTGGGCACTTTAAGACACAGTCACTATTCCCTGGGAGGTGAGCCAATAACCTAGCGTCGGAAACAATCTCTACCCCCCCTTTAACTTCCCCAGCGGTACTCACTCAGGATCAGCCGCGGTGACAGGACAGCTCCGGTGCACGAAGGTCTCCGTTCCCGATGTCCGGCAGGCAGCAGGGCTCGGTGATGCTCAGCGGTGTTCTCCTCCAGTCGCAGGACACGTGCGCCGGAACTCCGGATGAGGCGCACGCTGCTGGCAGGCTTCAGGCGCGGCCTGCGCCGAAATCCAAGATGGCCGATTAACCCTCTTCGTTGCCGACCGCACTCGCTCCAGCTCCTCCTCCACGGTAGTTCGCGCCACTCGCGCAGGGGGCGGAGCCTAGTGACGCCTCTGGAGTTCCCGCCAGTGAGTATTTGGCGGGCTGGAAATACTTGCTGCGCCACACGCCTCTGAGGTAAATGCTTCAGGCGCAGCAGCGCCGGATGTAGCAGAGCTGGTACAGTTCTTGCAGGGATTAACCTCCTGAGCGCTGGAGCGGTGCTCGACAGCACGTGGCAGCAGTATAACACAGTTCAATCCAGAAACACACAATTACTTGGGCCTACACCCGGATGGCAGCAGGGTTAGGCAGCACAGTCTTTTTAATAAAGGAAAGTCTTTAATGCCGTAACAAGGCACAGAAGTATCAATTCTGTTCGTGACGCCACTTGCAACATCCCCCACCGGGGCCTAGCCCTTGAGTTGAGGCCTGGAGACAGCCGGGGCCCGCGGTACCGGAGTGGCTGGCGGTTGCGGCCTAAGCACGCTATTGTCACGGTGCTTGGTACGGGGTAACCGGAGGGCTGTCCTACAGCCTGGCAGGTCTCCAGCAGGGTGGTGTTGGCAAGAAATGAGGAGGGAGAGGCTGCTATAGCGGATCTCCCTGGGGCAACCCCTTAATGTCCCGAGTGTGAGTCTCTGGGTGATGGACAGGGTGCCGGTGGTGAAGGCAGCCGTATTAGCAGGGACCAGACGGAGACAGAAGTTGAAGAAAACAACTTACAGTTCTTTATTTGAACCGGCAGGAACCGCAGAAAACGTGCCTTTAACAGGTAGATGGAGTGCTGAGATGTGAGTTGGAGGGAGTCTCAGGAGTTAGTTCACCAGCCTGGATGTAGAGGGCAGACTGGGAGGTAGCTGTGTCCTAGTAGGAAGCTTCAGCTTGTCCTGTAGGGCTTCAGGTATCACCTTTAAAGGTAAGATGATACCCCTTTTCCTCACTACACTAACTCTAGTCTAATACTCCACTCTTCAGAGGCAGGGGCTAGGCTCTTTCTGCTCTGGTATGGGCTAGCCAGAGATTACTCACTCACTCACTGATCTCTAGGATTCTCCTACAACAGAATCTCTCTGAACAGATCTCCTCTAGGATTCCTCCAGAACATTCCTGGCCAGGGAGTTTTATTACCTTCCTTTGGTCAGGTGGTGGCTGCTCCTCCAATCACATCTCAGCTTACAAAGGACAGGATGTAACACAGATCATTGGACAATAGCATCTTGCATCATACAAAATACTTAACTCCTGCCTTGCCAGGCAGGATTCACCACTGCAATACCCCTATGTCCTATCAGGACCATGTAGTTTGATGTGATTACATGCAGGTGGGACGTATTTGCAAACACTACCTCGCCATTGCATCGGCGAGGGTGTTGCACAAGCCCCTTTATAAGACAATAACCTCTTATTTCATGTATGAGGGGTATTATCTTAATGTACAACTGTATAAAGAGAGAGAACCAAAAACCTTGCTAAACTCCAACCTAAATTGTTGCTTAAATGCCATTAGTGTGTGCAGAAGGAAAAGCACATTCAGTCTTTTATGAATATGAGGAACATTTATTAAAACCTGTTGACCCACTTTTCAATTTGGAATAAAATATGTGATTCTCTTTTAAAGAGAATGTACAGAATTAGAAACAACACATTTTCTGGAGGAGCTGTAATACCACTCTGCTTTGTGCACTGGAGGTCGGAGAATGTTTTTAGAATATTTATTTTTCATTTTATGCCAGTTCTTGATGCTTTAGTGTTGTGTTTTTAACAATTTAACACTCTTCCACTGTGTGGTCGCCCTCAAACTTTATATAGCCCCACACCACGCTAAGGGCACTCTTCCATTTCTTTATACTTTACTTGCAAAGTGTGTCTAAAGAAGATATGATGATAAACCAAAACATCACAATCTGTTTTCTATAATCTTCAGTAAATACGATTTTCCTTTTATCAGTGTGACTGGAATGACATTACCTATGAATTATGGAATTGGATCCCTTTCCACAGCACCTGAACATATATAACTAGAATTTGCAGCAATATTCCTTTATTGGATTTTTTTAGATAATCAGCTTTTTGTACATCTCCATAACTGATCAATGATTCTGCTATACTTATTTTTAGAGATGAATCGGCACTGATCTTATTGAGCAATAGCTGCCTATCCTGATGTCCAGGTTGTACGTCAATGCATATGCAGAATCCCATTAATATCATTGGACTCACATCAGGTGAGTTGTATAAACGTTTACAATCTGATTTTTAACATTGCAGCCATGGAAAGGAACCATCGATCGCGTGTGCCAAAAACCTGGGGCAATTCAGGGAAAATCGGCGCAAAATGGAAAAATTCAGGTAACCCGACGTAAAAACACAATTCGGGCCCTTAGTAAATGACCCCCATTATGTCTTATCTTATGTCTTATATGTGAAGAGAAAGACCCTAAAACCTTGCTAACTTTCAACCTAAGTTGTTGATGAAATGCAACCATCATTGGTGTGACTGGAATTACATTACCTATGAATTATGGGATTGGGTCCCTTTCCACAGCACCTGAACACATATAACTAGAATTTGCATCAAAATTAATTTCTTAGATATTTGTACAACTCCGTCACTGATCAGTGATTCCGTTATACTTATTCTTAGTGATGAATCGGCACTGATCTTATTGAACCATAACTGCCTATCTTAACCTCCAGTTTGCCTCCAGATTCTACCTAACCCCTGCTTTCCCTGGGCATGGCCCTCCTGGGACTTATATGCCTGACACTCTGGTTCTTCTTATACAGGTTGACTCTTACCTACTGCACCAGCTGCCACCAGGAACATGAGAAGAATAAGAGGTAGCAGCTATGTGACCCTGTCATAGGTCAAACCGGTTTGGTGTTATAGTAAATCGACAAACCAGTGTCCATTACAAATAGTTCCATCAATTACACAAGAGTGTAAATGATACTTTTTCTTCATTCACTTTTGTACACTGCCTGTGCCAGTAAAGATAGGGCCACACTTACAATTCATGAAGATCGTGCGCCCAATTTCCTGCATGTGTTGCTTCCCGATCAGGTCTGCCGGAGTTCACCTTTTTCTTCCTGGTTCATGTAAGTACTTGGCTTGCAACACAAATTTAAATGTTAAATCCCAGTCCGAATCCGCCGGATTGGCCGACGGCACGCCCCCTGATTTGTGTCGCATGAAAGCCAACACAATTGCAAAAGTCTGGAAAAGCAACAAAAATGCGGCCACGGGACCTTTAGTAAATAAGAAAAATTTAATTTATTTGAGGGGATTTTTCACCAAATTGTCAATATTTCAACAACTTTTTGAGACTTTTTTGTCACACTTGAGACCTTTTTTTTATTAATTGAGAAAAATGAGTCTCAAGACAACCTTGTGATTAATCTCCTAAAATGATCTGCCACTGAGGTACTGTACCTTAATTACAGCCATTTTTCTGATATGCAAATTAGTATAGAAGAATGACATATCTGAGTAGAAGTGTCAAGCTTTCTCCAGGCTAGCAGTGAATTTCACCTTCTTCTTTTCATTGACAATTGTGTCTCTTCAGATCTAAGCCTGAGAATTATCTGCCTGATTAGAATGTTTAAAAGTCTTTAATATCTTTATTCAAAATTTCATTCCCCCTTCCCTGCTTTTTTTCCGTTCTTAGGGGCTATTTCCCTGCGAGGCCCCTTTCTCTACTAGGCCACGCCCCTTAGGGGTGTTCTCTGTGCAAGTCCTCCAATCATTGTGGTCACTGCCTCCAGTGACTCAGGAGGGGGCTCGTCTCATACCATCCAATCAAAGCGCCCCAGATCTAAGCCTGAGCAGACAGGAAGTTCTCTCCCTGTCCACTTCCTGTCTTTACCAGAATGGTGTCCCTCTCACTGCATGGTGTATTTAGCAATGAACAATCTGTGGGAAATTGCATAACTTGTTGTAATTTCATGTACTTTGTGATGGGCGCAGCCAAGCAGCTAACATAGCTAACATAGACAAAGGCAGAAACGGTTTGGGGAGCGATTTTACTGATGGGAGGAGGCAGATCTAAACTGGGACCATTGCACTTTTCAACAAACGTACATTGGGAGGGGATGGTGAGTGTCTGTTCTTGCTAACAGGTTCCCTTTAAAGTAGTAAACAATTATACATTTATTTAAGAACAAAACATTATATTGGAGATTTGAATATGTGATGTGTAGTGACTACAAAGTGCATAAAAAGATCCAATGTTTACCCATTAATTTGAAAGATTTGATGCAGCCTTTGTTCCCAATAACATATTAATTGTGAAGAAAAGGAATATGGCAGTGATATCAGACATTCAAAGTATCATATCGTAATACTCAAGGGAAGAAAACAAAAGGATGAACTGAATGAAAAAGATGTCAGTCTATTCAGTGCAGAGTGCTCCACAGCATACATTGCATTTCTAGAAAATGATTCACTAAGGCAGAATCAGGAGAAAAAGCCAATAACTAGCTTCATGTTTGCTGCGTACTGGGGGATAATAATACCATTACGACTAGCAGGGGTAAAGGTGAAATACCTGCTGTGGAGGATCACAAAACCTCTATAGTGCTGCTTTTCAGCTAGCACCAGCTTTACTGTATTTAAACTGCAAGAAATTCAGTCACTGAGAAACTAAATGAAAGCTTATTGATTCAATAGAAGATGAAAGACAGATATAAACAATAATTGTAAATGTGCACCTATTTCGCAGAAAAATATTTATATCATGATTTTATATCTACATATAAGAATACTGATTATTAAAGTGTAACCGTCATTTGAGATAATTGTTTATATTGTGTGTGGGAGAATGTGGTGAACATTTTTCTAGTATAGCGTATATACTTACTTACTATACATACTTACATAAGCCTGCTTGAATGTAAGCCGAGGCTCCTAAATTTACCACAAAAAACTGTGAAAATCTACTTACTCCAATATAAGCTAAGAGTGGAAAATGTATTGGTCACAGCCCCCCCCCCCCCATATATAGCTAGCCAGCCCCTGCGCTGTACATAGCCAGCCAGCCCCAAGAATATAGCAAGCCCTCAGTATACAGTTATCCAGCCCGCAGTATATAGCCAGCCAGTTTGCCCTCAGTATACATCCAGCCAGACTGCCCCTACACATGGCACGGTATTGCAAGACATCTGCTGCTTCTGTGATGTGGTGCTGTTGGGGACCCAGAACCACAGGGGCCATGCATACCAGTATAAGTGCTGGGAGGTGACTAGGTCTTAGTCCCTGCTGGCGCTGTGTTGCACCGGTGGTGGATGCCACTTGACACCACACCTATTAGTGTAGGGACCCACTAGAATGAACGTCTCCATTCATCCACCTACCACCCGTTCTACCTTTATAGGTAGAATCGGGGTGGTAGGTTCCCTTTAAGGAATGTCCATGCCATTTTTGTGTTGCAGCAACCCTTTTGTACCATGGCTGCACTATTCTTCATGCGACACAAATTTCAGCACTGAAGAGGGTTGCGGTGCTCAGTCAGACCGTGCACCAGATTTAACATGCAAAGTCCGATAGAAATGTGTTGCATGCCCTATTTTAAAGCAGCACCAAAAAAAAAAAGGTTGCATTATGTCAGGGCAGTGCAGGGGGCGCCAGATTTATGAAGAATGTTCGCCAGAAATCCGGAATCTGGGGCACTCTGCACCGTTTTAAGCAAATGTGGGTCATTGACTGACAACTGAATAGAACAGTGTACTGCTGTACTGTATTGATATTAAAATGACAAGAAATTTAATAAAAAACTTTTGAATCTATTTTTCATCTTTTATTAAATAAAGTACATAATTAAGATAAAACAAACCAACTTTAAATAAGAACTTTAAATACTCTGATGCAAAACAGGCAGGCCTGCATTTATGCTTTCGAAGTTAATTGAGAGCGATATGGGTTTTCTAGAAAAAAAAGTGTAATCCCAAAACCTATTTTATAGTCTCCAAACATATGGCTAATACTCTGGTGTTTAATTAAAATTTCAGAAGAAAGCAAAAAAAAGTGATTAAAAAAAATAAATAATGTGTGTGCTGAATGCATAGCATCAGTACAATGGATGCCATTCCTCTTACTTTCTAATAAAATCAAATCTGGGAAGAAAGACTTGACATATGAATACAAGATGCCGTTATAGGAAAATAAAATGCTGAACATCAACAAGGTTATTGCAGACGAAATTCATTGCAGCAGTTTTAACAAATCTGCAAAATGGTTCTAATTTCCGTCACAGTTCAGTAAATTATCCATCATCAAAGTTTTGTTTTTGCAATATACACAGATAATATTGTCAACAATATTGTCTGAAGAGATTATTCAGTACCAGCAAATGTTTACCTCCTATTCAGATAATGAAACCTATACACCGGATGGGAAGCACATCAGTGGAAAAGCAATATCTTCTTATTTTCGTAGCATGTTCAAATTATTTTGCGAATAAACAGTATTATTGTAATATCCTTTAACCCCTTAAGGACAGAGCGTTTTTCGATTCCCATTTTCAAAAATCTGTAACTATTTTATTTTTCCATGTACGGAGCTGTGTGATGGCTTATTTTCTGTGTAACAAATTGTACTCCTCGGTGACGTTATTTATTAGTCTATGCTGTGTACTGGAAAGCTGCAAAAACACATTGGAATACTGTCTTGTGGGCTCAGTTTTTATTACTTTTACTGTGTGCTCCAAATGATATGTCTACTTTATTCTTTGGTTCAGTACAATCACAGTGATACCAAATTTATATAGGTTTCAATGTGTTTTAATACATTTTCAAAAATTAAAACAAATGGGGCTTATTTACTTACCCGGTCCAGTTGCGATCCAGCGGCGCATTCTACGGCGAGGGTTCGGGTTCTGCTGGGATTCACTAAGGTCGTGCGATGGATATCCACCACTTTTTTGTTTTTTAAATTCCGCGTTTTTTCCGAATCCATTGTCCGACGGCCACCCCCCCCCCATTTCTGTAACGTGTAAGCTGCGCCAATGCGCCACAATCCGATCGTGTGCGTCATCGCGGCGGAATTCGGTGCATAACAGAAAAATTTGGGAAACCCCATGAAAGTGCGGCCGCGGAGCCCTTAGTAAATGAGCCCTAATGTGTATGAAAAAAAAAAATCCCTATCTTTTTAGACTAATAACTTATTCATAACTTTTTTCGAAATTAGGTTACGTCTTAATCGCTACCATTTTGAGAACCATGTTACCTTTTGATTACTCTTTATTAAATTTTTGTATGTGATTTGAATTTTTAGGTATTTTTTATTTCTTTTTTTTACTTTTTTTTATTTTTTTGAGAACCTCTAGGGTATTTTAACCCTGGATGATCTGATCTTCCCTACCTATTGGAGTTTTTAGGATTCATTGCAATGTGCCACTGGAATGAATCTGGAGAAGCCATATAGTCTTACAAAGACCAGAGATTGTCATGGCAACTGATCACCCCTCCCGATCATATCATGGGGAACGACGATCTCAAAAAAGACGGGGGCGCCAATTGCAATCAAGGAGTTAATGCCCGCGATCAGTGCTAGCAATATGCAGCAAAGCCCATCTGTGTATGACGAGGGCTCACCCTGTGAGCGCTATGAGGATAAATATGTAAATAAGGAATACATTATCTTCCCGTGACAACATAGCCTTTTAGATGTACGTATTGATAAACTGTAGAAACTTAAAAGGAACCAGTCAGCAGTATTGATCATACAGAACTACTTACTGAACTACAAAAGAATGAGGCCAGGGTAGCAGGACAGTGAAATATGTACTTCTGGATATTAGCTTTTTTTAATGCACTTAGTGCATGTCCGTAAACAGCTATTCTTTTAAAATAAACTGCTCCAAAACCAACTGAACAATACAGTCATTTCTCAGAGTAAAGGGTAGAGGGAGCTAGCAGTTAAAAAAAAAAAACCTAATATCAAAACTAAGCATGAATAACCAGGGACACTTACTGAGAGATAGTTGCAAAGGCTGTTACATTCTGAAGGAGCACTTCCCCTTCCACTGTATGCTCACTGCTCACTGCTGCCGAGATTACAAAAAGTGTAGGGGGTAGGGTGAAACAGAGATGTGCTCCTGCACAAAGGGCTTCTGTAACACGCCCAATGCCTATCTGGATCATTAGCATAACTTTAAAAGTTGATTTACTAAAATGAAAACCTCCTGTACAAAAACTAAATTCTTAATTTTGACATCTTCTGGTGCTAATAACTTTTTTTTGTACTTTAGTGTATAGAGCTGTGTGTGGTGTCATTTTTTGCAAGATGAGATGATGTTTTCAATACTACAATTCTGAGGACTGTACTGCCTTTTGATCACTTTTTATAAAAATTTTTATAGTTTGAAAATTGGCAAAAACGTTTGATTTTTCTACTTTGGTCACAATTTTCCGTTATGGGGTTAAACGCCGGGAGTAATTGTTACTACATTTTGATAGATTGGACATTTTGGGATGTGGCTTTACCTCACATGTTTATGATTATTACTGTTTATTTATATTTTTATCAGTTCTAGGAAACCGGGGTGATTTCAATTTTAATTTTTTTTTATTTTATTTTTATTTTTTTATGATTTTTTTTTTCCTTTTTTTCATATCCCTAGAGTACTTGTACTTGTCTGAATGATCTTACCATATAGTGCCATACTACAGTATGGCAGTATATGGGAACTTTCCACATCATCTATTGCAATGTGCAAATCGAAAATTGTAATAGAAGGGTTAAAACCAGACAGCCTTTGTAGGAATCTTGGCTGTCATGGTAACAGATCACCGCTCCCCAATGATGTCACGGGCACAGCAATCAGAACCAAGATGGCAGGGCCCTTGTGCAGGGTGCAGCTGCAAAGATGGTTTAGACTCAGGGCCTACTGTCTGTCTATATCATCTGTTACAACAGTTTTCACTACCCAATTCAAAGCAGTGTCGAAAGAAGATGATATATGATGTACTTATTTGGTATAACATTTCAGATAAGTCAGTTGTCAGTGCACCTTTTAGTAGAATATATCATTGTTGCTATTATTAAGAACATTGAGGAGTAGTGTCTTACTCTCTGTACTCAAACTGGACTACTTCCATGCAACTCATATCACTTAAGCTAATTGACAGGGAAGGGTTAAGTGTAGAGATGAGCGAGCACTAAAATGCTCGGGTACTCGTTATTCGAGACAAACTTTTCCCGATGCTCGAGTGCTCGTCTCGAATAACGAGCCCCATTGAAGTCAATGGGAGACTCGAGCATTTTTCACAGGGAAGCTTGGACAAACACCTGGGAACCTCAGAAAAGGATGGAAACACCACGGAAATGGACAGGAAACAGCAGGGGCAGCATGCATGGATGCCTCTGAGGCTACTTAATCGCACCATTATGCAAAAATTATGGGCAACAGCATGGCCATGACAGAGTGACCGAATGAGGCTAGATAGCATCTAAAACATGCAATAATTGACCCTGACACTATAGGGGACGGCATGCAGAGGCAGCGGCAGCAGTGGCAGGCTAGAGAGTCTCATGGCGACATACCCTAAATGGACTCAGGTTTCACCAAAGGAGGTGAAATGATTTCCTATGTGAACAAAAGGTTGACGGTATATTTAGTCGATAACACAGCATGGTGGCGACATAGTGACCAAGTTCCATAACGTATCTGGTGAAACACCCGAAAAATGAGCCTGACACAGCTCTTTTGATAAGGGGACGACATGTGGAGGCAGCCATGGAGACGACTTCCATGATTAAGAGCGACAGTATGGGGCATTCATATTGCGCTGCTATGATTGCAACTTCAGGTCTCCAGCATGGCGGCGACAGATGGGCCGAGTTCTACTGTGTATCTGGTGAAACACCTGAAAATTCTACCTGACACAGCTCGTTTGATAAGGGGATGATGTGCTGAATATCCTCTCGTGCTCCAGCGTCTGGGGTATAGAGAGTTGAAATGAGACATTGGTGGACGCTGTGGAGGATCGTGGAGGCAAAATGGACAGGAAACAGCAGGGGCAGCATGCATGGATGCCTCTGAGGCTGCTTAATCTTGGGATGGAGCTGGCGGTCCACTGCCAGGGGAGATTTCACCTGTCCAAACCCCTGTCTCTCGGCTCCTCCCCACCCAAAATGGGCCTGGGGGCAAGAAGCGTTTACTTTGAAAAAATTATAATTTTCAAAGCAGGCCGGGTCGTTTGAATATTTCACCTAGGACTAATGGAATAGCATAGTGGTTCTATTTTTAATTGTTTTTACGGAAATGGTTCCATGATTAAGAGCGACAGTATGGGGCATCCATATTGCGCTGCTATGATTGCAACTTCAGGTCTCCAGCATGGCGGCGACAGATGGGTTGAGTTCCACTATGTATCTGGTGAAACACCTGAAAATTCTGCCTGACACAGCTCGTTTGATAAGGGGACGATGTATGGAGGCAGTGAACTAGTAGTAGATTAAAGGCTGCAGTTAAAACTATGTTAGTTGGATCTTGGGATGGAGCTGGCGCTCCGCTGCCAGGCGAGCTTTCGCCAATCCAAGCCCCTGTCTCTCGGCTACTCCCCAAACAGCACTTCTAAGAACCTTTTGTATAAGATCAAGTGTAGTAGCGTTCTTATAAGTTTGGGATATGGCGGGTGAGGGGAATGTAAACAGATGCGCAAGAAGCGCTGAAATATTATCGGTAAATGATAAAAGTTTGCCAGTATATTTTGTGGATTACACAGCAGGGTGGCGACAAAGTTAACAAGTTTGATGTGGAATCCATGAAAACAACCCAAAATTCTGCCTGACACAGCTCGTTTGATAAGGGGACCATGTATGGAGGCGGTGAACTAGTAGTAGATTAAAGGTACTGCAGTTAAAACTATGTTAGTTGGATCTTGAGATGGAGCTGGCGCTCCGCTGCCAGGCGAGCTTTCGCCAATCCAAGCCCCTGTCTCTAGGCTACTCCCCAAACAGCACTTCTAAGAACCTTTTGTATAAGATCAAGTGTAGTAGCGTTTTTATAAGTTTGGGATATGGCGGGTGAGGGGAATGTAAACAGATGCGCAAGAAGCGCTGAAATAATATCGGTAAATGATAAAAGTTTGCCAGTATATTTTGTGGATTACACAGCAGGGTGGTGACAAAGTTAACAAGTTTGATGTGGAATCCATGAAAACAACCCATAATTCTGCCTGACACAGTTCGTTTGATAAGGAGACCATGTATGGAGGCAGCTATATGGACGACTTTTGGAGGCAGCTCTGGCGATAACGTGTGGAGGTAGCAATAGAGACAACGTGTGGAGCCAGCTAAAAAGACGACATGTGGAGGCTGCTATGGAGACAATGTAATTTGGATAGTGCCTGTATGTGGCAGTCCAAAAAAGTTTTCAAACCAGAGGAGCAGGTAGGGGGTCCTCCAGAAAAATTAAATAGATTGAGTGCCTGTATGTGGCACTCCCAAAAATTGCTTAAAACAGAGGACCGGGTAGGTGGCCCTCCAGAAAAATTAAATACATAGAGTACTATAGCTAGAGCCAGTTGGCCCTGGCAAAAAATAGCCAGTTTCCTCTGCTTTAGTGTACAAAGAGGAGGAGAAGGAGGACAATGAGGAGGAGGAGTGCATACATTATTCAGGTTGAGCTTCTTTCACCTGGTGGAGAATGAAAATCCGGAGAAATCCAGTCTTCATTCATCTTGATAAGCGCCAGCCTGTCAGCGTTGTCAGTCGACAGGCATGTACGCTTATCGGTGATGATGCCACCAGCTGCACTGAAAACCCGCTCGGACAACACGCTAGTGGCAGGGCAGGCAAGAACCTCCAAGGCGTACAGCGCCAGTTCGTGCCACATGTCCAGCTTTGAAACCCAGTAGTTGTAGGGAACTGTGTGATCATTTAGGATGATGGTATGGTCAGCTACATACTCCCTCACCATCTTTCTGTAAAGATCAGCCCTACTCTGCCAAGACTGGGGACAGGTGACAGTGTCTTGCTGGGGTGACATAAAACTGGCAAAGGCCTTGTAAAGCGTACCCCTGCCAGTGCTGGACAAGCTGCCTGCTCGCCTACTCTCCCTCACTACTTGTCCCGCAGAAGTACGCCCTCTGCCGCTAGCGCTGTCAGAAGGGAAATACTGTTTCAGCTTGTGCACCAGGGCCTGCTGGTATTCATGCATTCTCACACTCCTTTCCTCTCCAGGGATGAGAGTGGAAAGATTTTGTACCGCTTGTACCGTGGGTCCAGGAGAGTGAATATCCAGTAATGGGTGCTGGAATAAATTCTTTGAACGCAAGGGTCACGGGATAGGCAGCCTAGCATGAAATCTGCCATATGCGCCAGAGTCCCAATGCGCAAGAATTCACTCCCCTCACTGGCCTGACTGCCCATTTCCTCCTCCTCCAACTCCTCTTCTTCTGCCCATACACGCTGAACAGTGAAGGACTGAACAATGGTCCCCTCTTCTGTCTCGCCAACATTCTCCTCCTCTTCCTCCTCATCCTCCTCCACCTCCTCCGATATGCGCTGAGAAACAGACCTAAGGGTGCTTTGGCTATCAACAAGGGAATCTTCTTCCCCCGTCTCTTGTGACGAGCGCAAAGCTTCCGACTTCATGCTGACCAGAGAGTTTTTCAACAGGCCAAGCAGCGGGATGGTGAGGCTGATGATGGGGGCATCGCCACTGACCATCTGTGTTGACTCCTCAAAGTTACTCAGCACCTGACTACCAGTTCTGGTGGAAGTTGACATCTGGCAGTCTACAATCGCTCTGCGCTGCTGGTAAACTCTGGATAACATGGTTAATGTTAAATACCAAATCGTGGGCACGTCGCCCAACAGTCGGTGAGCGGGCAGTTGGAGGCAGCGCTGCAATGAGAGTGGCAGCATCTGTGCTAGACTTCCTTGAAATGCACACAGATGCGGCGCACCTTCGTGAGCAAATCAGACAGATTGGGGTATGTCTTGAGGAACCGCTGAACTATAAGATTTAACACATGGGCCAGGCATGGCACATGTGTCAGTCTGCCGAGTTGCAGAGCCGCCACCAGGTTACCGCCATTTTCACACACAACCATGCCTGGCTTCAGGTTCAGCGGTGCCAGCCACAGATCGGTCTGCGCCGTGATGCCCTGTAATAGCTTTTGGGTGGTGTGCCTTTTATCGCCTAGGCTCAGCAGTTTGAGCACCGCCTGCTGTCGCTTAGCGACGGCACTGCTGCTGTGCCTAGAGCTACCGACTGATGGCGCCATGCCCACGGATGGTAATTCAGAGGAGGAGGAGGTGGAGGAGGGGTGGGGGGAGGAGGAGGCATAGTAGGCCTTTGAGACCTGGACCGAGGTAGGCCCCGCAATCCTCGGCGTCGGCAGTATATGACCAGCCCCTGGGTCAGACTCAGTCCCAGCCTCCACCAAGTTAACCCAATGTGCCGTCAGCGATATATAGTGGCCCTGCCCGGCAGCACTCATCCACGTGTCCGTGGTCAGGTGGACCTTGTCAGAAACGGCGTTGGTCAGGGCACGGATGATGTTGTCTGACACATGCTGGTGCAGGGCTGGGACGGCACATCGGGCAAAGTAGTGGCGGCTGGGGACCGAATACCGAGGGGCGGCCGCCGCCATGAGGTTACGAAAGGCCTCGGTCTTTACTAGCCTATAGGGCAGCATCTCCAGGCTAAGCAATCTGGAGATGTGGACATTAAGGGCTTGGGCGTGCGGGTGGGTTGCACTATATTTCCGTTTCCGCTCCAGCGTCTGGGGTATGGAGAGCTGAACGCTGGTGGATGCTGTGGAGGATCGTGGAGGCGAAGATGGGGTTTTCGCACGGGAGGTGTTTGGGCCGGGGTCCTGGGCAGGGGGCTGACTAGCAGATGACACAGGGGAAGGAGCAGTGGTGTGCCCGGCCGGAGGTGAACGGGCTTGGTGCCATTGAGTGGGGTGTTTAGCATTCATATGCCTGCGCATACTGGTGGTAGTTAAGCTAGTAGTTGTGGAACCCCTGCTGATCCTGGTTTGGCACAGGTTGCACACCACAGTCCGTCGGTCATCCGGTGCTTCTTTAAAGAACCTCAAGACTTCTGAATATCTAGCCCTCGCCACGGAAGCTTGACTACGGGAAACATTTGGCGCTGATGCACCATCTCGCCCTGCCTCTCCGTCTGGCCCCACCACTGCCTCTTCCAACCTGTTCTGCTATAGGACTCGCCTCCGTCTCAGAAGCACTGTGTTCACCCGGCCTATCAACCCAGCTTGGGTCTGTCACCTCATCATCCTCCGATCCCTCAGTCTGCTCCCCCGGAAAATAGCTCAGCAGTAACCGGACAAGTGGTTTGTGACTGTGGGAAGGGTCCAGAAAACAGTTCCTCAGAGTATGCCGGTTCAAATGCCAAATTTTGCTGGGAGGGGGCAGACTGGGGGAAAGGAGGCTGAGGTGGAGGAGCTGTAGGAGTGCTGATTTCGGTGACATGGGTGGACTGCGTGGAAGACTGACTGGTGGACAAATGGCTAGAAGCATTGTCCGCAATCCACGACATCACCTCTTCGCACTGTTCTGGCCTCAACAGTGCTCTACCACGAGTCCCAGTAACTTGAGACATGAGGAACCTAGGGAGTATAGCTCTGCGGCGTTCCCCTGCTCCCTAATCAGCAGGTGGTGTCTCACCCCTCCCAGGACCATGGCCTCTGACCCCTGCAGTAGTTAGACGCCCACGTCCACGCCCTCGTCCTCTACCCCTAGCCCTCGGGTTAAACATTTTCCAAATTAAAGTGTAAACTTTAATTATTTTTTTTTTGTGTTTATTTTTTTTTATTTATTTATTTTTTTAAACAAAACAATGCTATCCTATTGCTATGGCTAGTTTCTAACCTACACTGACAGCACACAACTGGATTTTGTGCTGTGCCTGATGACTTTGAGTTATAAAAAGAAATAAAGGTAAAAATAAATAAATCAGCAGACTCTGCCTAATTCTAATCAAACCCCTAATAAATTGTCCCACTTCGGTGTTTGAGGTGGATATGCGTGTCACTAAGAGCTAAACACAACGGTCGCAAGTCTCCCAGCAAATTCCTCACAATATGGTACTAGCTGCACTACTAATGCCAGCAAGCCCAGCCACAAGCAAACAAAAAAAAGGAAAATATAACGCTATTGTAGGCCTAAGTAAGCCGTTGGGGTTCTCCTATGGCTATTTTCTAGCCTACACTGAAAGCACACTGCTTTGCAGGATGACTTTGAGCTATAAAAAGAAATAAAGGTAAAAAAAAAAAAAAATCAGCAGACTCTGCCTAATTCTAATCAAACCCCTAATAAATTGTCCCACTTCGGTGTTTGAGGTGGATATGCGTGTCACTAAGAGCTAAACACAACGGTCGCAAGTCTCCCAGCAAATTCCTCACAATATGGTACTAGCTGCACTACTAATGCCAGCAATCCCAGCCACAAGCAAACAAAAAAACAGGAAAATATAACGCTATTGTAGGCCTAAGTAAGCCGTTGGGGTTCTCCTATGGCTATTTTCTAGCCTACACTGAAAGCACACTGCTTTGCAAGATGACTTTGAGCTATAAAAAGAAATAAAGGTAAAAAAAAATAAATCAGCAGACTCTGCCTAATTCTAATCAAACCCCTAATAAATTGTCCCACTTCGGTGTTTAAGGTGGATATGTGTGTCACTAAGCTAAACACAACGGTAGCAAGTCTCCCTGCAAATTACTCACAATATGGTACTAGCTGCACTACTAATGGCAGCAAGCCCAGCCACAGGCAAACCAAAAAAAAGTAAGATAAAATGTCATTTTAGCCCTAAGAAGGGCTGCTGGGTTCTTGTAGAATCACTCCTGCCTAACACTATTCTAATATAACACCCTAACGCTATCCCTGCAGCAGCAGCAGCTCTCTCCCTAGTGGCATCCAGACAGAGAATGATGCGAGCAGCGCAGGCAGGGGCTAGTCTATTCCAGGGTCACCTGATCAGGCCAGCCAACCACTGCTATCGACGTGTAAGGGTACCACGTCATGCTGGGTGGAGTGCAGAGTCTCCTGGCTTTTGATTGGCTCTGTTTCTGGCCGCCAAAAACCACAACGGCGGGAGATGCCATTTTCTCGAGCAGGCGAAGTATTCGCCCAACACTCATCATGGGAGACTTTAACATCCCTATGAACACCCCTATCTCCTCTTCAGCCTCTCAGCTTTTATCACTTACTACCTCTCTGGGACTTGTACAACTCTCTGATTCTCCTACCCACCAAGAGGGAAACATCCTTGACTTGGTCTTTGCCCGACTCTCTTCTGTCTCTGACTTTACTAACAATGACTTTCCACTTTCAGACCATAACCTTCTCTCTTTTACTGTAAATAGTTCTTGTCCTGTACAGAATAAGTCCATTTATCACACATACCGGAACCCACGTGCCATCAGTGTTCCCCACCTCATAGAAACTGTGCAGCCATCGCTGTCCCCCATCTCCTCTCTCTCCTGTCCTAACCTGGCCACTAATCATTACAATCATGTTCTCAAAAGCGCCCTGGACAAGATGGCACCACCATCAGTTCGAGCCTTTCGACACAGATGTAGGCAACCTTGGCAGACGGCACTAACCCGTTTCCTTCGTAAGTGCGCCAGGAGTGCCGAACGTCTGTGGAGAAAATCGGGCACTTCCTCTGACTTTCTTCACTTTAAATTTATGTTTAAATCCTATAACTCTGCTCTCCATCTTGCTAAACAGGTCTATTTTACTAATCTAATAGCTTCTCTTTCTAACAACCCCAAAAGGCTTTTCAATACTCTTCACTCCTTACTAACACCAAAGGTGCAGCCACCGGTCACAGACCTTGGGGCTGAAGAGATGGCCACCTACTTTAAAGATAAAATCGACTGCATTCGCCAGGAAGTAATTTCTCAGTCCACTAACTCCATAATTCCACTTTTCTCTGATACCTTACCCTGTTCACTCTCTTCCTTTGAGCCAGTCACAGAGGAAGAAGTGTCCAGGCTTCTTCTCTCTGCTCGCCCCACTACCTGCATCAGTGACCCCATCCCCTCACATCTGGTACAGTCTCTCTCCCCAGCAGTCACTTCTCACCTAACTAAAATCTTCAACCTCTCTCTCTCGTCTGGTGTCTTTCCCTCTTCTTTCAAGCATGCTATTGTTACCCCTTTACTAAAGAAACCTTCCCTGGACCCATCCAGTGCTGCTAACTACCGACCAGTTTCTAACCTCCCTTTCATCTCCAAACTCCTGGAACGCCTGGTCTATTCTCGACTTTCCCGTTTTCTCTCAGCTAACTCCCTCCTTGACCCCTTGCAATCTGGTTTCCGCCCTATGCATTCTACTGAAACTGCTCTTACTAAAGTCTCCAATGATCTCCTCACTGCTAAATCCAAAGGTGACTCTTCTCTCCTCATTCTTCTGGATCTCTCCGCAGCGTTCGATACTGTGGACCACCAGCTCCTCCTCAGGATGCTTCATTCCATTGGTCTAAAGGACTCTGCACTCTCTTGGTTTTCTTCCTATCTCTCTGACCGCACTTTCAGTGTCTCCTTTTCTGGATCTATCTCTTCTTCTGTTCCGCTCTCTGTCGGGGTTCCTCAGGGCTCTGTCCTAGGTCCTCTTCTCTTCTCCCTCTATACTGCACCCATTGGACAAACCATCAGCAGATTTGGTTTTCAATATCATCTTTATGCTGATGACACCCAGCTGTATACCTCAGCACATAACATCACCCCTGCCTTAATCCAGAACACACGTGACTGTCTCTCTGCTGTCTCTAACATCATGTCCTCTCTTTTCTTGAAACTTAATCTTTCTAAGACCGAACTTCTTGTCTTTCCACCATCTACTAACAGAGCCTATCCTAACCTCTCCATATCAGTCTGTGGGGTCACCATAACCCCAAAGCAGCAGGCCCGCTGTCTTGGGGTTGTGTTGGATTCCGACCTCTCCTTTGAGCCACACATTCAATCTCTTGCTCGCTCTTGCCGGATGCATCTCAGAAACATCTCCAGAATCCGACCGTTTCTCACATTTGAAACCTGTAAAATGCTAACTGTTGCTCTGATTCACTCTCGACTAGACTACTGTAACTCTCTACTAACCGGTCTTCCACTCACCAAACTCTCTCCTCTCCAATCGATTCTTAATGCAGCAGCCAGGCTCGTCTTTCAGACTAAACGCTACACGGATGCCTCCAGTTCATGCCAGTCACTGCACTGGCTGCCAGTCTCCTTTCGAATACAGTTTAAAATAATAACCCTCATCCACAAAGCTCTGAATAATGCTGCACCTTCCTACCTCTCCTCTCTCATCTCAGTCTATCGCCCAACCCGTGCTCTTAGATCCGCCAGTGATCTTAGATTAACCTCTACCCTAGTGCGGACCTCCCACTCGCGTCGCCAAGACTTCTCTAGAGCTGCACCAATTCTATGGAATGCTCTGCCCCGGACTATCAGACTAATACCTAACCTCCAAAGTTTCAAACGTGCTCTTAAAACCCATTTCTTTAGGCAAGCCTATAACTCTCATTAACTGCATGAAGTTTTAACTCTTCTACTAACCCGTCCTGTGTCGTCCTCCCATCTGTTATCCAGCAACCAACAGGCACCAGACTTCTCTGCAGTCCCATTCACCCTGGACCTGGTATATAAGATGACGGCTGAGTGGTTCAAGCGACAGCAATTCCATTTATTATATTTTGTTCTATTCCCTAAGAAGAATGGCTTGACCATTAAATATTCTTTTACCTCGTGTTACCCCATCATCTTCATAAACCGTAAGCTCTGGCGAGCAGGGACCTCACTCCTGTTGTTCCATACAAATGTTGTGCTCTGTCATGTTATATTATATTTGTATTTGTTTCCTATGATTTGTAAAGCGCTACGTAATATGATGGCGCTATATAAATAAAGATTATTATTATTATTATTCGTCCGAGCAACGAGCAGTTTTGAGTACGCTAATGCTCGAACGAGCATCAAGCTCGGATGAGTATGTTCGCTCATCTCTAGTTAAGTGTAAAAGGTGATTTTTTTGTGTAATAGTGACTAAAAGAAATATCGGTCTTAAAGGGACAGTGCAATAAATAGAATATTAGTGTAATAAGGAGCTGCCAAAGTTCATACTTCTATCCAAATTTGCCTACTACAGTATATCTTTACGGACTATAATATTAATCCAAAGAGCAAATAAATTACTCTTGACCCCAGCATATCCACTGATCGTTTTTAATATTTTGTGTGTTTACCCCAATTTATACAATAAATATATTATGTGATGTTTTCTTGGAATAAAAAGATTGTAAACATTTTTTAATACATTTTGTTCAATAGCTCAAAAATCCTATGTTGGTTTTTCTTGGTGCAGTCCCGGGACAACTCTTGAGTGACCTCTAGAGATTGTTTATGGAAGTATAT